>NC_085015.1:25963399-25993399 GCF_963854185.1 Sardina pilchardus
GGCGAGTCATGCTGTCTGGTTGCCATGCAATCAGCCTGTAAATTCCCACCTGGTCCCATGGCTCCAGTGCTTTCTTTCTGTGCAGTTGCTCTTAAACTTGGTATGCCCCATGGCAGCCATCTTGAGAGCGCATGCTGAGTTTTGCTGTAGACAGGCAAAGGTCAGAGTTTATGATGAGCGCTGTCGTGATCATGAGTGGCATACCACCTGTATATCCTCATTGCCCCACACCAGAAAAGACATTAAAGTGGCGTGTGTGACTGAATGTTCCATGGTCAGGTTTAGATCCAAGTTTAGAAATCTATTATGTTAGTGTATAACATCTCTCTCTCTCTCTCTCTCTCTCTCTCTCTCTCTCTCTCTCTCTCCCTTTGTTAGGTGTCTAAATCTGTACTACTGCTGTAAAGAATGTCAGAGGAAGGACTGGCCTATACATAAGAAGTTCTGCAAGAAGTTGCGGCTAGTGGCAATTGACAGGCTGGTAGAGTGGTTAGTTGCAGCAGGTAAATGTGTAAATCTTTTCAAAAATGTTGCTCCAAAGACAAATAATTTGACATTGCATTAACGGACCTGTTTTAACCAAAATGCTTTTAAAATAATTTTGGTAAGACATTGTCCCCGCTTTTGCATTTAACCTAAAAAGAATGCATTCAATTAAATGTATAGAATATTAAACAAGAATCCAAACTTGAATTCATAAATATGAGGAATTGAAAAGGCTCAGGCAAATGGACCCTGTGCGTTTGTTCAAGCAATATCATAAAGCTTCATAAAGTGTGGATACCGTTTCCCAACTATTAGCTGCGGCTCACATATTGATTTTGTAAAGTTTCTTCAGCTGTGAGGTTAAAACACAGGGGCAATTAATAAAGTATTAATATGGTTTTGTTTTTTTAATATGGTATTAATATGGTTTTGTTTGGAAACTGGTTATTTAATAACCTCGCTCTACTTGTGCCAGGTGATCTCCCGTTCCCCACGGGGCCATGGACGCGTCCCGCTGCAGAGATCAACAGCTGGGAAGACTGGCTCTCCATGCAGGGGGATCTGACCTCTCGAGTGGACCCCATCCTGTCTGGGAAGAGCATGACCGAGCTTTGGAATAGTGTCAGCAGACCACGCCCAGAAGAGGCCGATCTGAGAGAGTCGGTGTGGCGCGTGAGCAGCGAGTTCTTGTCTCGGCCCCTGAGCATCGGTATGGGCATCAGGCTCTTCAATCTTGACCCTTACTCCCGCCCGCTCACCATTCATCTGGTGGGGGCTGCCCTCCAGGAGACCCTGGGGGCCCGAGTCACCGACATGGATGAGCTGAGCAACATGTTCCCTGGACACCAGGGCCTGGAGGTGGTGATGGTGGGACCGGAGGTGGTGGAGGGGAAAGCCATTCGCCCCCCACTGTCAAATTTTGGGCCCAGAGGGAAGGCCTACATCACCGGCTACAGGGGGCTCTACCACCAGTTCTGGGAAGATGTGGTGGAGAAAGGAGAGGCAGCAAAGCCAGACCTGGTGGTGGGATTGCACCCAGGTATGAATGTACAGTCACATGATTTATTAATGCATACATAGACCCGGGGCTGTAGTGGAGGCCTAAACACAGTTTATCCACCTCTGAAATTTCTGAAATAGAGTTTATCCACCTCGCTAGAGTTTATCCACCTCTTAAAAGAGAGTAACCAATTGCAAACGTTTAACATTCCAAAATCACACTGTATCCACATTCACATACACTCATCAACATTCTAGGAACCATTTAAAGGTGGCTGCTGGCACACAAAACCATTTTTACTTATATATATTTTGAAATATGTTCGGTCCATGTGTCGTGAATGCGAAAATGAACTGCTACATTCTCTGTCAACTCTAGCCACTGACAAGAAAAAATCAGGCCAATTAACAAAAGCTGGTCAGTCTGACGTGGAAATGACCAGGCCCATTACAATTCATGAGCTCGCCCAGTTGAGACCGTGCCCACAGAATTCATCTAGCTCAGTGACAGTATTCGTATACATCAATGGTTGAACATCAATGGGCTTGGGCGCTTTGCATGGATAGAACTTCAACAATGCACATGTTGCCCAAGAAGAGTCTACGACCAGTGTCTAGCTTGTAAGTAAAACTCTACTGTCAACTCAAAGAAGTGCTATGTTATACAGGTTTAATGCACTCGCTAGCCTAACAGGTTTCATGTTCATGCCATGTCATGAAGCTGAGATGAGTTGATAACAACTGTCGCCAAGCTGTATGGATGAAACCAAGTTGTTAGCCAACCAGAGTCAAGCACCTTAGCTCGTTGCATATTAATGAGAATTGGTGCAAATCGAGCTAAGTCTACCTGCAGGCTTTCTATACCATGCTAGAATGGCTTGAAACAAGGTGACCATAAAAAAATGATCAAAAATGTTACAGTCCATGATAGAACTTCAGACATTACCACAAAGTCATGAAATACATGCACCTTTAATATCACTGGTATTGGATGGTGGAGGATATTTGACAATATCCTCCACCATCATCAGACATGTTCTGAATGCAGCAAGGCACAGTCCACCTTACCATGATCACAGAATTCAGAGTTTACAGTACCCACCTCTTATTTCACCACTACACCCCTGCACAGACCAAACAAACATAACCAAAACGAAACACAAACGGATACCTTTCTACATACAGTAGCAATCAATTAGCAGGGGTCTCCTGCAAAGCTGTGAAGATCAAGTCACTGAGACCTCTGGTCGTATTGTAATGCAATACAATTAGCAGCGTTTAGCATCTAGAAAATAGGGTATATCACTTCCCTTACGTGTCATTAATAAGTCAGCATATCAAGATGCAGCCAAGGGGCCAGAGGCCTTCATCAGGGGAATGCAATGTAAGATGAGGAGCTGGGGTGTGTGTTGATGTGTGTGTGTGTGTGTGTGTGTGTGTGTGTGTGTGTGTGTGTGTGTGTGTGTGTGTGTTAGATGGGGTGTGTCCATGAGTGTCTCAGCCTGACGTTTACTGCTCTGATTTATGAGGACAGGTGGGCAAATTTGGCGTTAGATGTTTGGAATCAGCAGCTTCCCACAGAGCGAGAGCGCACACACACACACACAGACACACACACACACACACACACACTCATGCACACACACGCGCGCGCGCACACACACACACACACACACACACACACACACACACTGTTGCAACTGATATCTCCCACAGAGACCTACACACACAGTTCCTTCAAATGCATTCATACTCAGACTCAGTTCACATCTTTTTTCAGATTATGTATTGACAGACAAACAGGCTCTCTCTCACACAGACAGACAGACATACAGACTGACTCACTGACAGACAGGCAGACAGAGAGACAGACAGCAGACAGACAGATCAACAGAAACAGAAACACACACACACACACACACACAGGCTGATTGTCCATAGAGGTGGTAATGAGCGATGACAGCTGTTTACAGGTCAGATCCTCTGCAAAGTAAGTAGTGGAACAAATATTTCCAAAGGTCCCTTCAATCCGCTAAGTAGCAGTAAAGACATCCTCATCCCCCCCCCGGCCCCATCTCCCCTGGGCCTCACTCACAGTATGCTGTCATAGGGCTAAATATACTACACGTTAGCCAGAGCAGACCAGTGTGAGGCAAATGGCACCACACACACAAACACACAGACACTGAGTAAGAGGGGGAGTCGGTTATTCAAGCCAGGTCTTACACAAGAATGGCTCAGAGAGTCTAGGGGGGCCATCCCTCATATAGCATGAACAGGATTCCCCGACATATAGACAAAGTCAAAGCCAACTTCTGCTGTGTACAGGACATACAGAGGATTGAAACTGTTTTTCTCTCAGGCCCACAGTAGGGTAAACAACAACGACAGCAATAATACAGTGACAATGTAAGAGATAAACAGTAAGATAAACAACTAAGTATTCACGAATAAGGGCAGCAAGGCACATGAGATGTTGAAATGTGCAATGTAGTGCAATTGGTGCAAACAGATGGTCAAAGTCAAAGTGATTGTCCAGTTTTTCAGTATTTCCAGAGGCGAGAGAGAGTTCAGAGTTCAGAGTTCAGAGTCCAGTCTTCATGGTGGTAGAGGGCAGAGGGGAGCAGAGGGCAGACAGTTCAACATCCTGACAGCCTGATGCATGAAGCTGTCCTCTCATCTTGAGGCGTGGGCCTGGAGGCTCCAGAGTCCTCTCCCGGTGGACAGGACACTCACAACTACTTTTCGGGCGAAGGGTGGGTTGCAGATGTCCGGGACAGAGGGGAGCGAGGCACCATTGATCTCTGCTGCTGCACTCACTATGGGCTGCAGGGTTCTCCTGTTGGAGGTGACACAACCTCCAAACCACCCAGTGATGCAGTTGGTCAGGATGCTCTCAATTCAATTCAATTCAATTCAATTCAATTCAATTCAATTCAATTCAATTCAATTCAATTCAATTCAATTCAATTCAATTCAATTTGATTCACTGAGCCTTATTGGCATGGCCAATCAAAACAAAACACTGGTGCCTCAGTAGAAGGAGCACATGATGGGTATACTGGGACACTGGGTCTCCTAAGGATGCAGAGGAAATACCGGCGCTGGTAAGCGTTCCAGGAGAGGTCCTCTGTTATGTGCACACACAGACATGTGGTGTTCCCCCTCTCTAGCAGCGCTGTTGGTGGCAAGAGGACACATTTACCATATCAGGGGGTATTCCAAGAGCGTGGTTTAGTGACAAACTCAGGGTAAGTGGTAAACCTCTTAATAGGAGAGCTGTAAGGCTTTGTTATCCAACAAAACAATTTACCCAGGTTTGTCACTAAACCACATACTTGGAATACCCCCCTGCACAACATAGTACTGTAAGCTGAGGGTGATGTGTTTTCTATGTATTAAAAAAATTGGAAATAGGAACTGTCACTGACAGATACAAATAATATCACTCAGTGCTTTATTCTGCCTGCCTTTCCCAGGATTCCATGCAACACAGAGCTTAGGGGAGGGGTGGCTGCCAACCTTACTGCTGCTCAGAGACTTCAACATTGCATCGATGTTTACCACATTTAAGTAAGTAAACACACCTCTAAAGTTGAAGGGCAATACATGAGCCTCCATGATAGTTACATGTACAGATGAATCACACTTTAACCCAACCAAACAAAACTGTAAGGTCCTTTCTTGCTCAGTAATACTGTTTTGGCTACATGTACAGTGCTCAGCATAAGTAAATATACCCATGCTGAAGTTGACTAAAAACCATACCTAGAGATTGACATGGGGTACTTTCCATTTCTCAATGCAAATCAGCAATTAGTCTAACTGAAATAAAACCATGCCAATCTCTGGGTAAGGTGAAGAGTAGGTGATGATGTGGGGCTATTTTAAGTAAGGCTAAGGAAACTTTATCAGGATGCATAGGATCCTAGATCCATGAAATAATGGGCATTCAAAGATAAAAATCTGCCTGCCTGCCTGCCTGGAATTCAACATAGAGGTGTACTCACTTATGTCCCCTGTATTTAAAGAAGAATATATAAATTTACAATACATTACTCATTCACAAATATTTTTTTATTCCTCTTTTTAGTCAGCTTTAGCATGGGTGTATTCACTTGTGCTGAGCACTGTATACTAAAAGCCTTATGTGTAATAATAACAGTGTTGTCATTCAGGTTATTTTATCACCAACTCAGTCTTTTCTCCTAAAACGTCTCATTCTGTTCACGTGACTGATATTTATTTAGATGAGAAATGTCTTGAGAACTAATGCTGGCTGAAAAAGAAAAAAACACTTCCTGGACACTTCATCTGAGGCTAATGCTAAACAGAAATACACCAAGCAGCAAGAAGAGGTTGCATCAACCTTGTGCAAAATGTCTGCACTGCTTAGTGAAGTGTCTCCATTGTAATTCCCTCAAATGATTCTGAATGAAAACATCAGTGAGGGAAGCATTACTGGTCAGCTGTCGCCGCCTAGTGCAGAGAAGTGGAAGTGAAAGAATAAACTTGTCCACTGCATAATGTCTAACATAACATCTCTTTGTCTGTTTGTCTCTTTCCCTCTCCCTTTCCTTCTCTCTCTCCCTTCCTCTTCGTCTGTTTGTCTTTCTTTCTCCTTCTCTCTTTCCCCTCATCTATGTGTATCGCTCTCTCTCTCTCTCTCTCTCTCTCTCTGTGTGCGTGCGTGTGTGTAGCGAGACAGAATATAACCTGTCACTTCAGATCCTGCTGGAGTTGGAGATGCACATCAAGGCCGCTGGGGTGAATCCCTTTAAATCTCAGAAGCCAGAGCAGGTGCAGGCCTGCCCCAACAAGCCTCCAGTCTACTGCAGCGCCCACTACATCTGCTTCCAGGGGCTGCTGGAGAGAGAGGAGGAGGAGGAGGCTGAAGCAGAGGCAGAGCAAGCCTAAAGGCTCAGGCATGGACTATTCTCTCTCTCTTTTTCTCTAACCTTTCTATTTCCTTTATCTATTTCTGTCTGTAGGTGTGTGAGTGTGTGTGTGTGTGTGTGTGTGTGTGTGTGTGTGTGTGTGTGTGTGTGTGTGTGTGTGTGTGTGTGTGTGTGTACGTGTAGGCTACGTGTACATTTTGGATGTATGAATTAGAGCAGTGTTTTGTATGACTACTTTGCATTTTTTGTTTGTGTTTTTTACCTATACCAACGAAGTCTGGATTTCATTACGTTCTTGACCTTTTTCTGGTTTGGAGTGTTGAAAATATTGTGCCAAATATCCATACCTTAAACCTGAAATGTAATTAGCAACCAAATAAACATCCAGATTAGATCAACTTCAACTGAGTTGTTATTTGTTTACTTCATATTTTTGTCTACCATGAGGTGCGTCCAAAACGCGATCTCGGAGTGAGAGTTGTGACACAATTCACAAAATGAGATAGATGAGAAATATCCATTTGCGATTTGATCTTAGCCCCGGTGTCGCTGAGACAGAAGCCTCTAGAAGTGTCCCGAATACAACCACCAACAGCTGGTGGGTATAAATGGCGCTGAAAGGTCTCCTCAGCCGACTAAAGGTACTTGAGGCGTCCAATACAACCTCGGAGATTTCAGTTGAAGAGTTTGTGTGGCATCTAACTTCAAAATGACCGAACCAACGAGGTAAGTAAATAAACGCATCGTTGCATGTCACGTGATCGAACATGGGAATTTGCGTCTTCTTGGGTTTTATTTTAAGCTAAAAATAGACTAAAAGCTACAGCATTTAGAAAATGGACAAAACCCATGAACACACTAGGATTTAAATGCATACACGGTGTACACGGTTGTCTGTGATTGCAGCAAGGCCGTTTCAAGCGTCAAATGTACTTATCTAAAAACGGGATTCCTTTCAGCGTTCTTGGCAATGCATAATAGTGACGCGTGGCCCCGGGAACCATTGCTCCAAGATAATCGCAATGCAGAGCCTGGGATTATTTCGTTATATTACTCCCGCTCATCTGTAGTACTAAAACATGAAATCATACACCTCTGAAGCGTTGTTCCCTATATGGTTAACAGATCTAAAAATAGAGGACTGAAAATAGCAGCTCATGAGGAATTGCACTCAAAGAGGAAAGCAGGTGTGAGCCTACACATGCAGGGGAAACATAAAAGTGCTTTAAGCTGTCAATGTAAACCTCACCATTCACTCAAGGCATAAATCAGTCGCTGTTATAGCCTACCATGTAACCCACCTCTTGTGATTTGTTAGTTTAACACTACTACATACACACACACACACACTGTAGACCTTAATACTTTCACCCTTGCTGATTAAAAGGCCTTAGCCCACAACATTTTTCTCATGTGCTGTCTCTGTCTCATGTTAGTCCTCCTGAGGGTAAAGGCAATGCCCTTGCTCTCTCACAAAAAGACATGTTTGAGAAGATGGAGGAGACCTACAGGGTATGTGCTGCCTGTGATAGCAAACCAGCTCAGTTAGCGGATCCCAAGGCCCTAAAACGCTGTGGAAAGTAAGTGGACTGGTGCCCATCACAGACACTCACCCAGAAAGATGTTGATCTGTCACATGATTCCTCCTCACTACTCATAATCCTTACTACAGTGTAAACAAACTGTACTTCCTCTCCTCACCTCTTGTGTCCATTGCCTTCTTGTCCTCCATGAATCTCTCAGGTGTTTGAATGTGTATTACTGCTGTAAGGAGTGCCAGAGGAAGCACTGGCCCCAACATAAGAAGCTATGTAAGACACTCAGCTGGGCAGCCATCGACAGGCGGGTAGAGTGGCTCATCTACAAAGGTGTGGAACGAGGAGAACTCATATTTTTCTCTGTCAAAAGATACATAACATTTTTGGGGTCAGGTAAAGGTGTTGCTACATAAATGGCACAAAAGTCTTGACAAATGCAACTTATGGGAATTAGATTCTCTTACCATTATGGACTAACCACTTTTTGTTTTATTTATTTATTTTATTTAACCTTTATTTAGCCAGGATTGTCCCATTGAGACTGAGCGTCTCTTCTGCCAGGGAGTCCTGGTCAAAATGGCAGCCAAACAAATAGTTCCAGACACAGACAAACACATTAACACATTTACATAAAACACAGTAGCAGCTAAGAGTTTTGTGAAATACCTCTAAAAGCAATGACATTCCTCAGTGCACACAGTATTAATTTTTCTCTTAAAAGTATCCAATGAAGGCAAAGAGTCCATACTCCATGTATTCTGCAACTCATTCCACAGATGTGGAGCAAAAAAAAGAAAAACTTGTTTTCCCTAATTCAGTACAAGGGGTGACAGACTGCAGTAATAACTTGTGTGAGGAACGTGTGCTATATGATGGAGTGCAAAAAGTTAGAAGATCACAGATATAGCGGGGGAGTTTTCCCAACAATGCTTTAGCAATGAAAAGTAACATGTGCAATTTCCGCCTTAGATACAAAGATGGCCATTGAACTTTAGAGTACAGATCACAGTGGTGAGTTCTTGCGGGGGCCCCTGTTACAAACCGCAATGCAGAGTGATAGACTGCATCCAGCTTTTGGAGGAGATATAAAGGTGCATGCATATAAATTGTGTCACCATAATCCAACACTGAGAGAAAAGTACTCTGGACTAGTCTTTTTCTTGTTAAAAATGAAAAGCATCTTTTTAAACGAAAATAAAAACCGACCTTAGGTCTTAGCTTTCTTAAAAGATTGTTTATGTGTACTTCAAATGTGAGTTTTTGGTCCAGCCAAATGCCAAGATATTTATACGACGTAACCCTCTCCAAGGAGGCACCATCAAGTGTTGTTAAATTACCATCAGGACATGATCTTGAGCGTGTGAATATCATATACTTTGTTTTATTTGTGTTTAATGCTAGCTTTAACTGCAACAAAGCATTCTGAATGGATATGAAGGCAGTTTGTAAAGAGTCCAGAGCATCTTGCATAGAGGAACCAATAGTGTATAAGATGGTATCATCAGCATACAGATGTACTTTGGCTGGATTTAGGCCTTTATCTAGATCGTTATACAAAGAGAACAGAATTGGGCCAAGAACTGACCCTTGAGGGACACCTGCTTTTATGGTAAGTAGGGGTGACTGATAGTTCTCTATAGAAACACACTGAGTCCTACCTACTAAATAATTAGAAAACCATTGTAGCACTGAATCACTGAAACCTATTGCCTTCAGTCTAAGCAACAGTATTTTATGGTCAACTGTATCAAATGCCTTGGATAAGTCAACAAAAAGTGCACAGCAAGATTTCCTTGAGTCTAAGGCAGAGATGAAATCATTTAAAACAGATGTTACAGCAGTTATAGTGCTATGACCTTGTCTGAACTTGAAGCCTGATTGAGTACAACTTAAAATATTATTTTCAGCTAAGTAGTGTTTTATTTGATCATTTACAAGAGATTTTACAGACATGAAAATGTTTTACATTCTGACAACAACAAAAGAGAACAACAAAACATTCTGAAAACAAGCAAAAATTACCATGATTCTTAAGGTTACATTTTGTTTTTTACTTAGTTTACAGTAACTGAAACATTACTTGCCAGTGAACCAAATGAGGAGAGGGGAATTTAATTAGAGAATTATAACATTAACTCCTCATCGTCTCTACAGGTGATCTCCCGTTCCCCACGGGGCCATGGACGCGTCCCACTGCAGAGATCAACAGCTGGGAAGAGTGGCTCTCCATGCAGGGGGATCTGACCTCTCGAGTGGACCCCATCCTGTCTGGGAAGAGCATGGCCGAGCTTTGGCACAACGCTGGCCGCTCACGCCCAGGGGAGGCCGATCTGAGAGCGTCGGTGTGGCGCGTGTGCAGCGAGTTCTTCTCACGGCCCCTGACCATCGGCCTTGCCATCAGGCACTTCAAGCTGGACCCTTACTCCCGCCCGCTCACCATTCATCTGGTGGGGGCTGCTCACAGCGAGACCCTGGGGGCCCGAGTCACTGACATGGACGAGCTGAGCCACATGTTCCCTGGACACCAGGGCCTGGAGGTGGTGATGGTGGGACCGGAGGTGGTGGAGGGGAAGGCCATTCGCCCCCCACTGAGATCCTTTGGGCCCAGAGGGAAATCCTACATCAGCGGCTACAAGGGCCTCTACCACCAGTTCTGGGAGAATGTGGTGGAGAAAGGGGAGGCAGCGAAACCAGACCTGGTGGTGGGATTTCACCCAGGTATACAGAGAGAACATATTGTAAAGGCTGAACACCATGCTAAAGTGTATCTAAAAGAGTACATCCCATAGATCTGTTAGTACAGTTAAATCGGCTTAAGTGACAAAATGAGGGAATGGATGAACAGGTGTCCAGGTTTTAACCTGGACAGGTTGAGCATTCTTTGACATTGTCAATAAATGGTTCCCTGCAGCTGAGTATGAATACAGACTGAAGGAAGTCTTCTCTCTGTAGGCTTGGATGCCAGTCAGGAGAATATGGATGAGGTGGACAAAGTGTACCAGGGCTGGTTGCCAACTCTGCTGCTCCTGCGAGATTACAATATACCCACGCTATTCACCACCACAGAGTAAGTCTTATCAGCACACACACACACACACACACACACACACACACACACACACACAAATCATTCAGTTCTAGATGGAGTCTTTTAAGTGTGTGCACATGTTTCCTGGTCCCTTCTTGTAGAGAGCCTGAGTTGGAGTACACCATTCAGGTCCTGATGGAGTTGGAGATGCACATCCAGGCCACAGCGCTGAATCCCTTCAAATCTCAGAAGCCAGAGCAGGTGCAGGCCTGCCCCAACAAGCCTCCAGTCTACTGCAGCGCCCACTACATCTGCTTCCAGGGGCTGCTGGAGAGAGAGGAGGAGGAGGAGGCTGAGGAGGACTAGGCCTCAGACCACACTGCTGGAGCACTGCTACTGTGATGGACGTTGTATTGTGTGTCTGCGTGTGAAGGTGGACAAACACTGACCGTTTCCTTTTAACATTGTGTGTGTGCGCGCGCGCGTGTGTGTGTGTGTGTGTGTGTGTGTGGCTTACACACAGTGGAGCACAAGGGCTCTTCTGGTACCAGGGGACAATGGATTATTTGCATGGGCAAACAGTGTTCTCTAAATTGCCAACGTGGCTTCTACCTGTATTTGAATACTATCTTATTGAAAGTGTTCTGTTAAGGAAATTGTAGAATTGTTCTCTTTGTTCACTGGATACGAATGCATTTTGTGCTCTTTTTATACGATTTGCAGGGCATTGCCATGCAACCCACATTTTGGCTAATTTGCTGGCTACAATATTTTGTATTTGTGTTAGGCAGAACACTCACTGTGTACAGTACATAATGTACTGTATAGTCAACAAAAAACTACATTAAACGCCACTGGAAAAATAACAAAACTTTATTGGCCATGTTGTCATTTAATACTTAATCGTTAGGAATGCACTAATACAGTAATGTAAAGCTATTTGCTGTAACATTACAATTGCTCTAAACACTCATCATATGCATTTGTGGAGTACCAGCAGAGACAAAATCAAATCCATTACATACAGCAGCAAGTTCACTGCTGTAAAGACCAACACTAGCATAAGATCAATGTAGTGGTAGCCATAGTTTAATACAGTACGCTCATCAGTGTCCCATTTCATATAGTCGTGGTAATCCAGGTTTCCATAAATGGGCCATACTATAGCAGCTGTGGTGTAAAGGACCACTGCCACAATATTAACAACCACCTCCACCTTCTCCATACACACTAGCGCTTTCAACAGCTTCACCAGGTTTAACATCATCATCAACACTGATAATACAAAACACACTACGTACACACAAATGCACCACACCAGGGCGTCTGGTATTCCAGTACTCACAGTTGTGAAATAGGTTGCAAACGTTATAAAGAGCAGGCATCCAAAGAGGGCTTGGGTGAAGCGCAGGACCCCGCACACAGCAGACAGGTATCCGCCAGGCACCTCTTTTTTGGTCATCGCTCCGTCCACCAGAAAGAGCAACGTGGCCAGCCAGGAGAAGATGGTGCACACGACCTCCATGAAGCACATGGTGCAGTGCATGACGCGCATGGGGTAGATGAGGGAGGCGCTCTGGAGCATGGCGGAGCAGAGCAGCGTGAGCCCCGTGGCCAGGTCGTCCCAGGAGTGCACCAGGAGCACGGACACCACCAGCTCCAGCTTCAGCACCTCCAGCAGCAGGATCAAGAGGGCCACGATGAAGGCGAAGGCCCAGACGAACTCGCACCACACGCCGTAAGGGTGGATCTCCGCGGTCTGCAGTATGGCGATGAACACAGCCAAGCCACACAGCACAATCTCCACCACACGTACTTTGTGGGGACAACTCAAGCCCATGCCTGTTCTTCCTCACACTCAACAAAACACAGAGAATGATGAAGAGGCTTAGGAAGAGAAAGTCATGTACAGTATAGTTGTTGTGAGCATATGAGATGTGGATGAGGTATCCTTTGTTGCCTGGTATCCTCTGCTGTCACTACTGCCCGCCTCTCTTTGTAACAGTCTGAATGCAGGAAGTAACTCTTAATCCCGCCCTGCCTGGATGCACAAGCAGCTTGAGGTAATCACTAACTCTGTCAGACCTACTTCTATGAATAAGACTGAAGTTAAAGTGAACTATACACTGCTATCAGTATTGGTCAGGAATGTCTTAGGTAAGGACCCAGTTCCACTGCATGCTACTTTGCAGAGACAACATACATGACACTCACACTTCATTGTTCAATTGTGTTATTCAACAGAAATAGGCCTACTAAGTAAAACTATACCAAAACAAGAAGGCTAATTGTGTTTAATTGCTTTTCTCTCTACTAATCAGTGAATACACCTAATGCTCTGTTACTTGATTGGGGATATAGCAGACATGTGAATGGTATATATTGCCAATTGCAGTTATGGGATTGGCTCCCATAATCCTGCAATCTGATTGGCTGTTGGAATCCAGCAATCTGATCGGCTGTTGGAATCTTGTAATCTGACTGGCTCCCAGGATCCTGCAATCTGATTGGCTATTGTAATCCAGCAATCTGATTGGCTCCCAGAATCCTGCAGTTTGATTGGTTGTTGGAATCATGCAATCTAATTGGCTGTGAGAATCCTGCAATCTGATTGGCTCCCAGAATCCTGCTGTTTGATTGGCTGTTGGAATCCTGCAATCTCATTGGCTGCTGGAATCCTGCAATATGATTGGCCCCTAGAATCCTGCAATCCGATTGGCTGTTGTAACCCAGCAATCTGATTGGCTGTTGTAACCCAGCAATCTGATTGGCTGTGAGAATCCTGCAATCTGATTGGCTGTGAGAATCCTGCAATTTGATTAGCTCCCAGAATCCTGCAGTTTGATTGGCTGTTGGAATCCAGCAATCTGATTAGCTGTTGGAATCTGCAATCTGATTCGTTCCCAGAATGCTGCAATTTCATTGTCTGTTGGAATGCGCTCTATGAGTACTTTCCTAGTTTGCTACGTCACCCAGATAGTGGGGCCTCTGGGCTCTCAGCTGAATGAAAACATAATGATGAAAACATATACCCTCCTTGGCAGAGGAAATGCAGAAAAGGGAGTCCAACCAGATCTACAACTGAGGGCCCACAGGTGCAGGCCGAGACCAAATCAAAGACAATCCCCTAAGTAAGAACAGGAAGAGTATGAGAGATTAAAGTAAAGTAATTTAAGTAGGGTTTAAGGTGATGGCTAACTAAATATCCCCATTACCATTTTAGCAGCCTGCTTGCCCCTGAGCCAGAGATGGCGGGATATGATCCTGGGATGGACACCAGTCGTCCAGGAAAACATGGAAACGTAAGTAAAATAGTGGACTACAGCAGAATCAACCCATTTGTATTTCAGGATGGTTAGGTTAATGTCTGGGCTGAGAACCAAGCTGTACCATGTACTGTAACTGATATGTATTTGGAATGAATGCATTTTGATGGGCACTGAGTCCAGCAGCCCAACTCTGCCTGAACTGGGCAATGATGACTTGGAGGACGAAGTGCAAACTGAAAACAGTAATAAAACTCAAATGAACTACTAACTGATAAATCAAATGAAGTATTTTGTCCAAGGTGTTGCTGAATTGCCCTCTTTATTCACTCAAACAAAATGTATTTTCTGTATGTACTATTCAAGTATGTCCGTGAGTGTGTGTGTGTGTGTGTGTGTGTGTGTGTGTGTGTGTGTGTGTGTGTGTGTGTGTGTGTAAGGCTGGTAAAAAAAATGATTTCATACAAAATACAAATAACAGTTTTGATTAAAAAAAAGCTATTTTAAAAAGCTATTTGTATTTCAAAAAGCCAACAAATGCATTTCCAAAGTGACATGACTTGCAAATGATTGTGAATATGGCCTCAAATCTAGGCTTCTTGTAGAAGGGACACAGGAAATCCTGCTCTACAGTATCTAAGTAATCAATCGCATTGTTGTAGATGGTCTTTTGGTATTCCCCGTCACTTCAGTTATAGCCATACTTCAAAATGCTTGTGCATGCATGTGACCAAGTTATTGTAAAGAATGACAATTTATTTTGGTCCACAAGCTATCTTGATGTGATTTATCAGGTTGGTAAATGTCCTTTGTAGCCTGTCACAGTCATCACACCACAACAAGTGTAATTTCCTGAACTACAATGTCATCACCATCAACATACATATTGTTGCCAATAGATTATGTATACATTACAATGAATGAGAGCAATTAGATATTTTTGACAATATTGGACAGTCCAAATCACAATCGTTCAGTTCTTCATGGAGTCTTTTAAGTGTGTGCTTAAATGTTTCCTTGTGCCTGCCTGTAGTGAACCTCAGTTGGTCTTTCAGATCCTGCTGGAGTTGGAGATGCACATCAAGGCCGCTGGGGTGAATCCCGTAATCTCAGGAGCCAGAGCAGGTGCAGGCCTGCCCCAACAAGCAGGTCTAGGCCTCAGACCACACTGCTAGAGTACAGCTACTGTGATGGTCGTTGTGTGGGGTGTGTGTGTGTGTGTGTGTGTGTGTGTGTGTGTGTGTGTGTGTGTGTGTGTGTGTGTGTGTGTGTGTGTGTGTGTCTGTGTGTGTGTGTGTGTGTGTCTGTGTGTCTGTGTGTGTGTGGAGGGGGACAAATATTGACCGTTTCCTTTTTACGTTGTGTGTGTGTGTACAGTATGTGTGTGGCTTACACACACAGCGGAGCATAAGGGCTCTTCTGGTACCAGGTTAGTGACATTGGATTATTTGCATGGGCAAACAGATGAATGAATTGCCAATGTGGCTTCTGTATTTGAATACTATCTTGTTGAAAGTGTCTGTTATAGAATTTAACTCTCTCTTCACTGGATACAAATGTATCTAAAAATATCTTAACATTTGCTGGTTACATTTCATCAACATATTTGTATGTTAGGCCGAACAATCACTATGTACACATTGAACTGTAACACAAAAGGACATTAATTACACGCTACAGGAAAGCTATCAAAGCTCTATCAGCTATGTTGAAATGTATTGCTTAATCTTTATGAATGCACTAATACAGTAATGTAACGCTCTTTTCGTAATGTAACATTACATTTGCTCAAAAAAGTTGACACTCAGCGATTGTACATTGTCTTCAGGGACAAAATCAAATCCACTACATACAGCAGCAAATTCACTGCTGTCATGATCGACACAACAATCAAGTCACGGTAGCGGAAGCCATAGTTTGGCTCACTGCGTGTGTCCGAGTCCCATTTCAAAGCACTGAAGTAATGCAGCTTTCCAAAAATGGGCCATAGTATCATAACGGTGATGTAAAGGACCACTGCTACAATATTAAAGATCACCTCCAACTTATCCACACACACACACATTTTCAACAGCTTTATCAGGTTAAACAACATCATCAGCAGTGACAACACAAAACCCACCAAGTACACAAGCATGCACCACAACAGGACAAATGGTATTCCCGCACTCACGCCCAAGAAATAGGATGAAAACGCAGTTAAGAGCAGGCATGAGAAAAGGGCTTCCATGAAGCGCAGGATCCCGCGCACGGCAGTCAGGTATCCACCGGACATCTTGAGTTTCTGCACGCCCGCGTCCACGAAAAAGACCAGCGTGGCCACGGCGGAGATGACGGTGGCCAGCAGCTCCAAAATGCACACCTTGCAGTGCATGACGCGCATGGGGTACATGATGGTGGCGCTCAGGAGCATGGCGGAGCAGAGCAGCGTGAGCCCCGTGGCCAGGTCGTCCCAGGAGTGCTCCAGGAAGACGGACACCACCAGGTGCAGCAGCAGGCACTCCAGCACCAGGATCACGATGGCCAGGCCGAGGCCAAAGGCCCAGACGAACTCGCACCACAAGCTGTATGGCTGCATGGCCCCTCTCCGGATGATGGGGATGAGCCCAGCCAAGGCACACAGCATAATCTCCGCAATACGCATCTTTTGGGGACAAGTACAAAAACAGCAACACATTCCTGCTGTCTTTTCCTCTCGCTCAACAAAACACAGAGAATGATGAAGAGGAGTAGGAAGGAGGAGAGAAAGTCATGTGCAGTAGCTGCTGTGAGCATATGAGATGTGGATGAGCTATCCTTTGTTGCCTGGTATCCTCTGCTATACTGCCCGCCTCTCTTTGTAACAGTTCTCTGACTGCAGGGAGTAACTCTTAATCCCGCCCTGCCTGGATGCACAAGCCACTCATGGTAATCATTAACTCTGTCAGACTTACTTCTATGAATAAGACTACTGCAAATGTAAAGTAAACTATACACTGCTATCAATATTTGTCAGGAATCTTTGCGATGTGTTAAATATTAAGGTGTAAGATGTTGAATACTAAGGTGTAAAGTGTTGAATATTATGAATGGGCAATGACTAAACGGGAATATGGACCCGGTTCCAATGCAGTATACGGGACATCTTACACAGAACTGTGATGTCAGTCCATGGCATTTATAAAAGTATCACATTTGTCTAAGAAACTGCATTAGGATGTAAATCCACATTTCATTTTTCATCTATTTCCTGCAACATGAACATTCATGAACATATTCTTGGTTTTTAGCATTAACTATTACACACCAGTAGCCTAAGAGAAAACATACATGACACGCAAACTTCATTGTTCAATTGCTTTTATACAACAGCAGTAATAAGGAAAAGAATAGCAAGGCACATGCTGAAATCAGTGAAAATCACTCACCAAACGCTCTACTAGGTCAAAATGTAGGCTATGTGCTTACAAAAATACAGACAATACAAAGACAAACTCCCCATGTCCCCATATCTGACCTCAAGGTCTATGCTTGTGCCTCCAGGCCTTTGTCTGTGGGCCTTGTCTAATGCCTCAAACACGCTGGAAGCCACATATCCCCAGGAGCGTGAACACCAAGTCCACAGTGAAAAGGCAGAGGTTGAGGCACGTCATAAATGTGACCAAAAAATAGAAGCTCCACTGACACCCACCTGGTGGGCAGTCATCTGGTTGAGGGTTGTTATGGACAGTATACATTGGCCACAGGATTGCAGCCACGATGTAGACCACCACAGAGACAACGAGGAAGATGCTCTCGAGACGGGAAATGTTGAAAGGCAGGCAGACTCGCAGCGAGTTCATCACGTTCACCATGACAATGAATGGTATTATAGGAAAGGGAATGATATAGAGCACAACGCACAGAATCAGGGGTACCTGCGTATGATAGCCCACTATGGAGATATAGATGAGGCAGCTAGCATACGCCTCCAGGATCTTGAAGGTTCCAGGGAGGGCGGCCAGGTACTTCACGGAACGCGTGGTATCGCATTTATCCCTCACAAACTCGGTGATGTAGAGCGCGCAACACAGAATGGCAAGAAATGCTATTAGCCAGTCCCACACACACACCAGACAGACGTAGAAAACGCAGTAGCAGATGGCAACAGTGGTGGTGGTGAGGGCGCCCATGAACGCTATGCCCGTGGTGAAGTCATCCCAGTCCATGCATAAAAACAGGATGAACTTGTGAATGAGGAACAACTCGATAATGGTGATCACCAGAGTCAGCAAGGCACAGATGGGCCAGATGAACATGCAGTATATCCAGTAGGAGTGCAGTGGCTTAGGCGAGAAGGAGCACAGTAAAAAGGTGAGGAGACAAACCAAGATCTGGCCTAAGTGCAGTAGCCCCCGGCAGCTGAGGAGGGAGGCGATGGAGCACATGATCTTATCCATCTGGACAGAGGAAGAAGGGCCACACAGGAGCTGAGAAGAAAATGAACCTCGTGGACTGATCGTTGCACACCGTATGGCTGGGTGTGTATTTCTTATCTAAGTCGCTCTCTGTTCTCCTGTCCAGCACTCTCTCTCTCTCTCTCTCTCTCTCTCTCTCTCTCTGTCTCGCTCATCATAGAACTGAAGAATAAAAAGTAGGAGGAGTCCCACTAAGGTGATGTGTAATACAGGAACAATGAAATGGATTCTATCTTGATCAAAAACAGACAAAACATGCATGCATGCATGGCTTATAACAATGAAAATGCGAAATCCTACACCTATGATGAAGATGTGGTGCAGTATGTTGTTGAGAAAGATGGTGGAGGAAGACACTTCACAAATACAAATATCATTAATAGAAAGTTAAAATAACAGAAATATCAACTAATGCAGTCATAATTAACAAAGTAACAGTGGGTATGCTTTCTGAGTGGGTTTGGGTTTTTGGGTTTCTACTGGAAGTGTGTAATGCAAAAGTGCCAACAGCCTGGGTGTGACCTCTGCTGTGTTTACCTCATGTCTCAACCCTGCACACACCTGGACTCAAACCCGCAAACAGCAAAGCCTCAGTTCACTAGTACACATTCCGAAATTTGCAAAAAGACACAAAAGCATATAGAAGAGCATGTTTACTGAAGTCTCTGGCCAGGGTACTGAAGTGCTTTGTGGAATCGTGCCGGAGTCGTCTGCGCAGGCCGGAGTCGGGCAGGATTCCGTCATGCACCCCTTTATTCTTTACCAATGGAATGGCAGTGCAAGGGGAGGTGGTGGGTTGCGAGCGGAGTAACGCCGTTGTTGAAACTTCAGCAGGTAGACTGCAAAAAAGTAAACTGACTGATTGAAGAAGGAGGCGTGGCAAATTCAGTCATGCTCCTCCCGAACTTCCGTTGTAAACGCTATTTTGGGAGTAAAGCGTGCTAGCAATCGAGCTAAAAGCCCCAGCTGCTAGCTCTCTCACTAGCATAGGTGTCCTAGTTGATGACCAGCTATGTCTGACGTGTTACATTTGCCTTCTTGACATTAACCAGGCCAAACCCGGCTTGCGTGGTTTTCAATTAACCGAAAAGAGCAAGTCATCTCCACCGGCCACCCATGTCCCCGAATCAAGCACAGATCTTCAAGAATCTTTGAAGAAGATTTGTAACACACATAATAGCCTAATACTGTATACCTACCTCTCACATACTGCATGTACAGTAACACCCACAATGGATAGAGACGTAAAGGTCTGATTAACTGAATGGCAGGATTTTTATTTTGTGAAGCTCTTACACCTATGACAATGGAACAACTTCCCAGAAACATATAACAAACATCCAAATGTAATAAATCATTGATTAAATTGATTATATTTGATCAGTTTTACGAGTAAAAAATCTCATTGAAACAAATGTTACAACTAATCCCTTCCCTTAGATTCTTAAAGTGGGGGCCAAGCTGTGCAGGCCCCTACGATGTTTCTACATTTACTTATTATTCCACTTACTGTATATCTTTCATACTTGAAGTCTATGGCATAGTTTTTCAATTTGGCATAGAGTAGTTATTGGGGTACCCTGATTCTTTGTTAATAAACAAAGAATCACCTTTTCTTGGTATGATTGTGACACCATTGTGTTTCTGCCTTTTTCTTCTGTCTATGTCAGCCCCTTGAACAATACTGTACTTGGTACTTACTACATGGTCTCATAATTGACTGAAAATTGATTGTAGTTTGTCTGTGTCATGTAGTTGTGTACCTCTTTGTTATTAGGCTCATACATTGCTGATGTGTTCCTCCTAATATTCATTCAAACTGATTGAATATTTGATCAATGTAAATAAGTCTGTCTACTGTAGGCCAATGTAGATTATGTAGATTGAATATTTAAGGGCAGTTCAAAATAAGGGCCTTCAAATCAGACTTGAAGGGTGGATCAATAAATATAATTATTGTAAATGGTAAAATAGCAGATGTAAATCAATTAATTAAGCCTCAAACAGACAAACTGCAGAGTCTGACAGGTTATTTATTAGTTGTTGAATGAAGCAGGCTGACCCAGGCAGCCAGCAGAGGTGTAAAGGTTGTATGGATGCTTCACTGCAAGATAACACCACCCTGTGGTATACATAGGAACATACAGTTACAGTTAAACCCCCTAACAGTGTATTGACAGTACAGGATACTATAACACCTGTTGTGACATATTAATAAATTGACTTGGCTGAAATGTATGACTTGGCTGAAATGTAGTCTGTAACAAGATGGCAATATAGACTTATAGAGTACTGGTCTGATTCTTCCTGTGATTTGATTCTGCTATTTCATCAAGAGTAAAAATATTTTTGCGATGAAAGGAAGGTTGAACATTTTTTCTTAGAGTTCCTGTGAATAAACACGTGCCCTTCATTCAGTCTCTGTAATTGTTCATCCCTACACAGATATTGCCTGGTCAAAGACACGTGATCTACTGGCAGATGGTCTTGATGGTTGGCCTTTTCACCCAACTCTCTTTAGATCGATGGTCAGACACTGGAGCAATAGTTCATAGAATATGGGAAACATACAGTATACAGTATATAAAAGTATACTGTTATGGGCTACATCCTAGTGCTATGTAAAATAATTCATGTTTTCAACAAATAAATGAAAACAAACACAAATCATGAGCGTGAAGCATAACTATAGCATCTTAAACCTTAGTCTTTCCCGATTTGCCATATAGACTTTAGCACTGACGTCAAAATAAAGGGGAATTAGTATTTATCATAAAACGTTCACTGGACTTTAATGCATTCCAACAATCATATGGGGAATTCCCATGAGGCTTGGGTGACCCAAGTAATACGGTGTCATGTAGAGTGTTTGAACATGTTCAGGATTACAGACTGTCTGACTCTGTTGTGTTATGAAAGTGCTTAATGTTTCACTCATTATTAGAGATTTGACTTTGCTTTGCCATTATACTGTACAATAAGGTAGGCTACTCTAAAATACAACATGTCCAGCCAAATATATGTTATGATGGCCAGAGGATTAAGTAGTTTGACACTGGTGATCATAGATTAGGCCTACACATGTTAGCTAAATACAAAAGGTAAAAAAAAAATGAAAGAATATGTGATGATTAAGTAGTTTGCACTGTTGTCTTTGTTGTAAACTCCTGTAACGTTAAGCATATCTTACTGTAGTTTTGCAGGCCTAGTGTCAATAGCCTCTAAACACAGAATTAAATTTCAGAGTAATATGGCCTAGGCCTATGCCCTATTTTTTTGACACCTGAACATTACCACGCACCTGCATCAAACCCTGACGAGGGAAGTGGACATAGCTGTTATCCACTAACTAGAAAAATACTCTAGGTTTTCATAAACATAACGTATGCTATAGTTTGTGTGGACATATTCAAACCCGAAATGTAGCCTACATGTAATCCGAGATTTCCATCTGAGCGCAGTGACCAATAGGCTATACTGTAAGTGGAGGCGGTGGTTCTCAAATTGTGCCGTCGCGTGTGCTTGGGTATGAACCAGGTGTGCCGTGGGCTTAGTAATATTTATGATGATTAACATAGGCGTCCTGTTATGTAAAGGTCTGGAAAATGCTTTATCAAATGTGTGCCTGCCTTCTCACGAAAGCATAGAATCATAAACTGGACTATCCTACTGTAGGTCAATGAAGCGCGAGCTGCATTCTCCTTAATCAACCTGCGAGACTGCACGAGGCATTCAATTCAGTCTTGTAATCCTCATCTGCTTAAATACAGTAGGCCTACAGCAACAGAAGAGACCTCCACTTCTTGTTGCCTTATCCTCTCTGGGTTACTGGACTATTACCAAATGAAATGCTATGCTACAACTTTTCTAAAACTTCATCAGATTTTTCTAAAGCAGTTTCAATGGACTGCACCTGTTAGACTGTAGGCTATCCAATGGCAAAAAGTCGAGGTCAATGAGACTGTCGGACACCTGCGCCGTATATTTTAGGGCTGTTTTAAAATACTGGTTGCGTCTGGTGGGGCACTGTTTGCCTCGGTCTTGCAGATTGATGTTGGGCGGAACGAGGCACATCAACGAGGCGGAGCAAGTTGTCTTGGTTAAGCCAAACGCGGGATTTAACCATGAATGAGTTGACGGGGCGGGGAATGTGAAACAGTGAGTGAGCACCTCATATTTACTACCGAGTGATCTAATACAGCATCGGTAAATAATTCATACAAACACGGCATATGACGGTGAAAACAACCTAAAAACTTGCAGCGTTCGGAGCGCGCGTTTCTTTCTTGGAGTTATCGAGAGAGCATTCCTATGCGGTCTCTGTTTCCCCCTAACTCCATTGTGATAGGAAGGTATGTATGCTTCATATGAACACAAACTGAGCACGTTGTATACATTTCAGACTCTGTATGTTTACGTCTTTCTTGTTAAATGTGTTTACTATATTATACAGGTAAAACAACGGAAAAGCTGTAAGATAAAGGGGTGGCAAATAGCTGAGGATTATCGCTATCAACGCTACTGCGTTCAGTTGAATAGCCCCAACTGTTGTCATGACAATACCACAGAAACACGGCACTTGACAACATAGGTTTATTCTGAAAATAACTAGACCTAGGTCTAGCAAGTCCTTTTAATTAAAAAGGCTTAGGCAAAGACTACGAAATACGATAGGCTATATTCATTGTTTTGGACAACTATGCCATTTTGTATATTATATATTAAGTAAAGAAGTAAACAACATATTCTACATCACAGTAATTGATAGATAGCTGAAAAGGTTGTGTGTTTTGTGAATTTGTTTGGGAAATGTTAGGCTATAATTTGCCATGTTTGGGAAAATTATGGTTAGCCTACAGAGTGCATGCAAGAGCAGTAGGGCACTAGAGCAAATCAGGGGTCACTTATTTAGCCTACTCTCTCTCTCTGTCTATGTGTGTGTTTGTGTGGGTGGGTGAGCATGAGGAAGTCAGGGGCAAGAGGAGCGTGGTTTAACGAGTATCCAGTGTGCCTGATGAAAGAGAGGGAGAGACTAAGGAAGTGAAGGGTAAGGTGTGTCCTGTGTTTACATGGAGAGGGTCAGGAAGAGGATGCTTACTGCTAGAACTGCACTTCCATCTCTCTCTCCCTCTCTCTCTCTCTCACCCACCCCCTCCCTCCTTCCCTCTCTCTCTCTCTCTCTCTCTCTCTCTCTCTCTCTCTCCTTGTCTCTCCCTCTGTCTGTTTCTCTCCTCTTGTCACACAGGCACATACACAGGCGGGTGCGCGCGCACACACACACACACACACACACACACACACACACACACACACACACACACACACACACACACACACACACACACACACACACAGAAATACAACACAATATGGACAGGAAAGGGTTGGAGGACTCAGGGATTGTCCTACCAGCAAGAGGAAGTAGAGCCGGTGTGTGTGTGTGTGTGTGGGTGGGTGTGTATGTGTGGGTCGAGGGTGAGGGCCGTAGAGAGGCTGGCTCATTTTGGCGGATCTGTGACCATTTATGGTTTTTGGTATCATTTAGTCATTTCCTTTAATCACACAAAAGTTGAAAAGTTCCTTAAAGGTGCAGTCAGAGATCGCGTGCATGTTTTTTCAAGCCCATGCGTTTTTTTGTCACATTCAGCATCTCCAAACGACCGCTAGTTGCATTCCGTAAGCACATCTGTAAAAAAACCTCTCTATAGGCAGCCCAGACACCGAAAACTGGAAACAAACAAAGAAGGAGCAGAGTGTCGCTCAAACAAAAAGGAAACCCTGCATGGAGTTTCTCTGGGAATCCTGAAGGTATGGGTGAGCCTCTCTGGCATGATTAATTCGGTTCTGCTAATTAATTTTCATATAAACATGCAAACGTGATGGCCTTCACAATCGCTGATTGCACCTTTAGTTGTTTGTGTATTCCTGTTATTCACTTTGAACTAAGGTGTTTACAATCTCCTTTCAGCACACTCTTAACCAGTTTTAAACAGTCAACGGGCATTAGTAGTAGTAGTAGTAGCAGTAGTAATAGTAGTAGTAGTAGTAGTATTATGACATTTGTGGGTGAGTAGAATAACATGTCACGAAAAAGATTGTGTTGTATTTATGTGCAGTCAGTGGTAATTAGGTATTATTAACCTAATGATACAGTAATTTGTCAGCTTGACACGGCATCTTATTGTGAGCATACAGTTTCAACAGTAAACATACTCCGTAATGTGCTTGATAAAGAGGGCTTAGCTCAGCACGGGGGTATCCTTTAATATGCAGCCTTTGGTTTAGATGCAAAATAATACAGCCTACTTCTGTAAAAAAAAACTACAATAGTACTGCACAACACAAGCTACATGGCAGAATATTACAAAATCGGGTTTTGAATGAATGACACAGTCACTGAAAGCACAGATAGGAAAAGTCACATGGTCAAAAATGTGCTGCCCTTCACTTTGGTGCCACACACATCCAGTCCAGTGGCAAGATTCCAGGATTTAAAGCAACATTAAAGCACCTTTTCACTGTTGCACAAACGCTATTTGTTAGAGTATGTTGTATATAGAGTATAAGGTAGAGTATGTTGCATGATTTGATGGAAAATATGATGTATTGCGACATCGAAGCATCTCAAATGTGTAGTTTCTTATTTCTCATTCCATTGTAATACAGAACCCTTTAGCGTTGCTTTAAAGTTAATATCTCATTAGGCTACCTATCAGACATGCCTCAGCGGTTAGAGCACACCTTCCTGTTAGAACTAAACATGGTTAAGAAGCTTTTAGCTCTGCAGTTCAGCTCTGGAAGCAACTTTCAGATGACATCAAAAATGTCTCAACTATATCCAGTTTCAAATCTAGACTTAAGACCAAACTGTTCTCAGATTCTTTCTACTAACTGTACTTCCTGCTAATCAGATGCACTCTGCCTATTAAGCTTATCTTTTATGTTTTTTTTTCATTATTCTTTTCTATATTATGCCCTTTTTAAATTATGTTGAACTATTGCTAATTTATGAACAGAGCTATCTTGCATTTTTCCTTGCTTTTGTTACATAAAACGCATTGAATTACCCCTGTGCATGTGCTATGTCGATGTGCTATGTAGATAAACTTGCCTTTGCCTTTGGTCAAATTCAGCAACTTGCTCCTCAAGCTGAGCCATACACCCTTCCAGGCAATCAACATGTTCCTTCAGGAGCATGCATGGGAGGGGTGTAACTACTAATGTTGAGTTGTGTGTTTGGCAGGAGCATAAGTAATCTTTTGCCATGATCGTGGACCGTCCCTGTAATGTTTGTCGACGCACATTCCTGTTTTGATTGATTGTGCCGTTTTGACTCTTGATTTCTCTCCTCTTGATTTAGTGATGCTGATGACATATTATGCGATCACATACGTAGTATACACCTCTTTACAGTTCACTTGAAGTTTCCCACAGAGACACACAGGGGAAGCAACAGGAATTGAATACCCCGTCTTCCTTTCATTGCTTTTCCAACATTCTTCCCACAGGGGCATGGCGACATAAGACCCTGCAATCTGACCAATATTTACTCTGCTCCTCGAGTTGAACCTCTCAAGAGGTCCTCAGGCAAGCAGCTGATGCACGAGGCACACAGGGACCATGATTAAAGCCCTCATGCCCCTTGTCTATATCTGTCCTGCAGAGTTCATATAGACACGCGTAGATCCTCTCACCTACGCCCCCCCTTTGTGTGGTACCTTCTGCGGGAACATGAAAGGATGCTCACAGGTGGTAGATATCGAGTGACCTGTGCTCTTCAGTTTGAGAGCAACAGTACAGACCACCTGAGAGAAGGGCCACCGTTTGGCGTGTTCTGTGCCCTGTGCCGGATGGGTTATTCTTTTGCAGTGGGGAAGGTTGAGTAATAGGCATGCACATCGTATGGCTAGGGCAGGCAGTCAAGCACAGCTTCATGTGCTTCAGGCCTTGGCTGGTGGTGTGTGTGTGTGTTTGTGTCTGTGTATGTGTGTATTTGTGCAGCCTTGTTAATATTCATGTTATTCCTGGACTGCAGGGAGCGGAGACTTTATAAGCAGAAAGAGTAGCGTCCATGCTGGCTGTGCTTCCTCCTCATGTTGCCAACATACCTCAGCAGTGGAACGTTCATTACAGTCAAATGAAGAGCTAATGTTGCTGCTCCTGTCAGATCACCATTGTGCTGCTCTTACTGGGGCCACGTGTGTATTGTGTGTATACAGTACATGTGTGTGTGTGTGTGTGTGTTTCTGCTCTGTGTGTGTGTGTGTGTGTGTGTGTGTGTGTGTGTGTGTGTGTTGTACTGAAGCACTACTTGTGTGTGTGTGTGTGTGTGAGAGAGAGAGGGAGAGAGAGAGAGAGAGAGAGAGAGAGAAATAGTGGTAGTGATAGCAGTGTCTCCACGGATGTTTATAGGGCTGTCAGTGAGGCTTTGGATGTGATAAGTTTGTGTGTGTGTGTGTGTGTGTGTGTGTGTTTGTGTTGTACTGGGGCACTCCATGTCCCCATACTTAATGAAGACATATTTCACAGCAGCTTAACCTTTCTTTGTCCCCCCCCCCCCCCCCCCCCTCTGCCTCTTCTCTGACTCACTTTCAGTCTCTTAGAGGAAATCCCACCGGGCCGCACCGGTCAACTCTCCGGCCGCTGAAGGCATCTCCATTCAGACGCCGCGCTGAACTCTGCCACTGGAGTCACCGGAACTCCTGCGGCAATTAATGGAGCCACAATGGAGGAGCTCATAGGGTAAGACTGGGCTAGACTGTTTTCTTGCACCGTGACACCGGAGTCATGCTGAAACAGATGCATGCGGATGTGGATAGCATTGCTAGTGGATGGCTGGGAAACAGCCACGGAAAACTTCACAGGTACCTCTAGGAGCTGCGTGCAAGTGTTTTAATCTGGAGCGATTCAGCTTTCGCTCCAGTTCAATTCCGATTCTTAAACAAGCCTTGATGTGATGTCTTAGGATGTTTTTACCCTGGCAAAGTTGCTTTCATTAGACATGTAATAGAACAAACAAATGGAATGGAAGAGTGTTGTTCATCTATTTGTTTGTTTTGTCATGGAAGTCCATTAGCTGCCTCACATTTTAGGACCTGATTCATTATTGGGAAAAATGCCATTACATTTTACTTATGGAGAAATAATTGAGCAATAATTGGAAATGTGAACTTTCAGCTTTTCAGTGATTGCATAGCTGTGTCTGGCAATTCATGGTGTCATTCATTTGACACAGAATTGACTTCACCTGAATGTATAATCAGACAGAGCATTGTGCCATCTGAATGCGCCCCTGCCCGGTCGTATTTGTCAAGAATGGGGTGAATGAGCGAGCAAGTCAGTCAATTACAGACACCAACCCTGTGCACTGCAGCCATTACTGTACCACAATGCCGTTAAAATCGGCAAGTTTCACCATTAAATTGCATCCCATTTGATACTGGGAAGGCTACTTTCCAATGAAATGTCTCAACCCCCACATTTATATACATTCTGTTGAGCAGCCGTGGTCTCTCCGTGGTTGTAAACACGGTGATATGGATGGACATTGTGAACCAAAGCAGGGTAGTAAACATGGCATGTCATTGCTGTTTGTGCGTGCCTATCGTCTTGTTTGGGAACAGTGACTGTGTCCCTGGAGCTCCACAGCTCAACAAAGGCACCAACAAGCCATAGACCATGAGGCGTGATATGCAGGGAGACACACTGACACTGTTAAAACACATACTGCCCCTGTTCTGTAACTCACTGATAGAAATCTGAGTTGAAAAGATGAAGAAATGTAACAGCTCCCATATGTAAAGCCAGTCCTTACTTTAGTTTGCACAGGCGTCTGACTTTTGATGCAGTCAGATGTCCTTCTACCAATGTTGTTTTCAAATGCTGAACACCAAACCTTGCCAGGCATTGAGGTAATACAGTACTGTTCCCGGGGCACAACATTCACCTGTGATGCCTGCAGTGCTTGTTGTTTATGAAAATGAACTGAAGCAAAAAGAGATGCACTTTGTCTTTGTAATCGAGACAACCTCCGTTCAGTCCTATTCCTTACTGACAGTCTGACTAGCAACGACAAGTGTTGAGATAAAGCTGCTTTTTCATCCTCACAACTTGGAAATAGAATTGAAAGGGAATCGATGGTGTGGAAAATTGTAGGAGTATGCACCAATCGTGGACACCATTTTTCTCAGTTGAAATATAGCATTCAAGCGAATGATATGCTTAACTGTTCCAAAAGAAATTGATGGGTTCTCGGGTTTCAACAGTAAGGCAATTTAGTATTGATATACTTGTTTGGACAGATCAAACTACAAGTTCTGAATGGCACCATTGTGTGTGTGTTTATATGTGTGTCTCTGTGTGTCTGTGTCTCTGTATTGTTTGGTCAGAAGAAGAGGTGGAATAGGTATTATGATTTTCCCACTGATTATTATGGTTGCCAATTATATGACCCATTCAGTGTCAATGTGAATATGTCCAAACACAATTAGCACCATGTCTGAATGCACTGTCGAGCACAGCACTTCCATTGAGATGAATGGACAATGCTAATGCCCATGCTCTTCATCTTCACATGAGCTCAGTGGTTAGCCGTAACCATGATCACAAGCACATCAACACATCTCTGGGATCTGCGCTTGTATTCTGAGTTTTCTGAGTCATTGCTCTGAGCGTCCATTGTGTGTGTGTGTGTGTGTGTGTGTGTGTGTGTGTGTGTGTGTGTGTTTGTGTTTGTCTTCCTGTCTATCTGGCTTTCCTTTTGAGTGGTATTTTCATTTCCTGGAAATGAACTGCTTTACTGTGGAAGCCCATTTGAATGATGTCAGAAATGAGTGTCCTGAAACAATGGTCTCCACATCAGTAAAGCGTGTGTGTGTTTGTGGTCATAGTGCTTATTTCCTGGCTCTTTGACATGATGCCATTAAGTCAATTGCTGAGCGCTGCAGAAAAAGAGTAAACATCTCTAAAAGCAGGACACCTCATCTGACGCACTAAAAGGAAGAGAAATGAAATGGAATGCATCAGTGTGCCAGCACAGTTCATTTCTCTCGTTTTTGAAACGTTCTAAATGGACATCCTAGCAGTAGGTTTGTTTGGACTAAATTTAATTCTAAACATAATTCTTTCTCTATGCAAGTGGTATTTCGGATCGCTGCCTACAGTGGCAAAAAAAGCTGAACTCTTCCGAATTGCAAAACTATTATGTGTCATATCTTTATTGAAAACACCCATACAATATTCATAGCGCTAGTGGGAAAAGTAAGGGAAACTTTGGAGTGAAATACTGGTTGAACCTCCCTAGGCTGGAATGAAATCAATCAAGCGCTCTTGGTAACTACGAATCAGGTT
>NC_085015.1:26018399-26030899 GCF_963854185.1 Sardina pilchardus
GTGGAATGTGGAGCAGAAATGCACAGTTGTCCTTGTAAAGCCAGGCCAACAGTCTGACTGAATGAAAGCCTCTGTGGTGGCACTGTATGTGTGTGTGTGTGTGTGTGTGTGTGTATGTGTGTGTGTGTGTGTGTGTGTGTGTGTGTGTGTGTGTGTGCGTGCCATATTAGGGCCTTAGAGAATATGTAAGAGCATCTTTGTCTGTGTGTGTTTGTTTGTGTGGGTGTGTGCGTATTTGTGTGTGTTGTCAACAGAGTCATTTCACTTCTCTCGAGCTGAATCCCGAAAGGGTTCAGGACACCTTGTAAATAGATGCCAACATCTTGGAAAACTACACACAGGTCCACCACCAACCGGGGACTGAAGTCCTGTTGGTCAGGACACATGCATACCACTGGGACAGCTCTCACAACGTTGTAGCAAGCATACCTGAACCTTACTGCGTAACAGTGCCCCATAGAAGCACAGTCATGTTTGGACATTTGAAAGCACGATGAAAGGATCGCCCACTGTTGTAGAGACACAGTGTTGTGCTGTGCTGTGCTGTACTGTGCTGTAGACACAATGTTGTGCCATGTGCTAAAGTTGAGTGTCCATGGACGTCCTCTTCCGTCGTGAAGACCTCGTGTCACTGCTGTTGTGTGGTGTTGGTGGAGGGGATGTGAGGGAAGAGGCTAAAATGCTTTCTGGTCAAGTAACATTAGCCTTTTACGCTCTGCCATTAATGTGGTTTAGTTGGTGCTGTAATCCTTAGTGATGCTGTCTGGTCCACACACACACACACACACACACACACGCACACACGCCACGCAGGACGCCCATGCTCTGTAATTAACCTTTATGAAAGGTGGGGAAATGGAAAACACTGCGGAGGACAAATGCAAAGCGACGGCGGCATTCAGAGACCTGTCTCAGGAGTAAATATAGACAGCAGTGCCGGCCTAGCGCCGCTAGCAGGACCGTCTCCCCAAATGATGCTGAAATGTCAAGCAGTGTGCTGCTGATGATGTGGAAAGGTAAGCCAGCTAATGGCAGCTAACGCTAGCACATTACTGCTAAGTAAATACACACTCAAAGGAAGAAAAACATCCATCTGTAACATGTTGAATATGCGTTGCACTGGATCCAATGTAAATGAGGTAATTGAGCTTATGCAGTTTAAGATCATGCAGCATTGAGTATAGGTTTTCTGGCTGTGTCATTTGACTGGTGGACCTACTAACCTACTGGCTTGGCAGCCTTCCTTCAACGAAGGACAAGGCCCAAGTAAGGAAGTTGAGGTATGACCTGAAGACTACAGGTTCAAGGTACAGAGCTAAGTATAGCACAGCAGAGTCGATGTGTCATGTTACTGTTAAAATGAGCCATTAATTCAACTACAGCATGTGCAGACATAGTGTGAGTAAGCATTATATATGTGTGCTGACTTATAATTTTATAATGAAAAGTCTCTTTGGGACTTTTAAGGAGTGAAAGAAAATATGCACCAACGTTTTCCAAGCAGAGTGCTGACACGTAGCAAAATGACCATCCTGGATCACAGGGCTGCCTTGCTTGTTGCTGTTGTCGGGAGCTGAAAAATCCACAAGCATATGTGGAAGCCATCTCCTGCAGCAGGAACCACTGTTGGTATGCAAGTGAGTTAGTTCTGGAATGGGATCTGAAAGGAAATGGTGTCATATTTACAGTAGCTTAACTTCTTCAGCTTGACAGCTGGCATTATTCGTTTACGGGGAAGAGGAGGGGGTGAATGTGTCTGAATATGTGTTTTCTTATGTGTGCATGCATATGTTTATGTGTGTGTGTGTTTGTGTGTGTCAGTGTGTGTGTCAGTGTGTATGTGTGTGCGTGCGTGCATGCATGTGCATGTGTGTGTGTGATATGTGTTTGTCTGCATCAGTGAGAGACAGACTGTGTATGCACTTTGTGTGTGTATGTACTTTGCATGTGTGTGTGTGTGTGTGTGTGTGTGCGCGCGCGCGCCCCTGTGTGTGTGTGTGTGTGTGTGTGTGTGTGTGTTTTGAGTGTGTGTGTGTGTGTGTGTGTGGGGGGGGTGCCAGTAGTAGAATGATGCAGCATGAATGTGAAGCCCTGCGTGCCCAGAATAGCCGGCGTCTGTCACCTAACACACACACGGGGAGATGGGTTTACAGTGTGTCCAACCGGAGGGTCACCAGAGTCAGGTTTACCTCCAGGCATGACACTGGACCTCAGTCAAGCGGAGAGAGCACTCGGACGGGAGCGGGGGACCGGGGTCAGGAGCCATGCAGGAAGCAGGGGACAATCAATACGCTGATCAAAAATGAATGAATGCGGCAAGGCCTTTGCAATGACGGGCAACAGTTCAAGAGAAGTTATCGTCTCCGCAAGGTGTGTGTGTGTGTGTGTGTGTGTGACTGTGTGTGTGTGTGTGTGTGTGTGTGTGTGTGAGAGAGAGAGAGAGTGAGAGTGAGTGTGTGTGTTACTGACTCCTGTGAGTAAACAAACCAAATACCGTGGGAAAGGAAAGGTGTGAGGTTGAGTGTCTCCTGTCTCTCTCACTCTCTCACTTAGGCTCTCTCTTTCCCCCTCTCCCTCTCTCTCTCTCCCCCCCTCTCTCTCTCTCTCTCCCTGCGTCTGTCTGTCTCTGTCTCTACACTTGGCCACAGGTCTAGACCAAAAGGAACCAAGGTTTTCCTCTAGAGTCAGCAAGAAATCAAACACGCCCCCCCAACCACCCCCCCCACCCCCCCACCCCAACACACAAACATACTCAGAGAGACAGAGAACCTCCTTACCCCAACACACACACACACACACACACACACACAGCACACACACAGCACACACACACACACACACACACACACACACACACACACAGCACACACACACACACACACACACACACACACACACACACAGCACACACACACACAGCACACACACACACAGACTGATGGTTTGCTCATACATACAGGCTCTTCCCACCACTCTCAGAACTATTTCATAACATTACCAAACACATTTGCTAAGAATCTGTCCGAGGCTGCTTCCACCTATGTCCGTACTATCTCTACAGCCTCCTCCGAACTCCTCCTGCTCTGTTCATATTGGAAAGAGGAAAACTGCACCGTCTCCATAATCCTGCCTTCAAATCTAAACCCAACCACCTAACACCTAACCTGACATGAGTTTTGCATGCAGTCTGCTCACACTATTTCCACACTACTAACTTAAACACATAAACTTTAAGCCTAACCGTACTAATAACAATGCCTTATTGCTCAATAAATTCACACAGAATAGAGATGAGTTGGTGGAGTCCACACATGAGACAGCAGACATTCACCATCCACAGCAACAAACAAAAAAGAGCTATTAAGGAAGAGGGGGGTATTAAGGAATCTAAATGACAAATGAGAGTAATAAAGTTGGTAGATTGCTTTTTTGCTCTGGTATATGAACTGTGACAATAGTGCGCTATACACAACAGGTGGGCCACAATAAACGAACGGGAAAAAAATGTGCTCTTTGAAATGAGTGGGTTATTAAATCCTATTGAGGAAAAGGCCTCTTAAGTAGAGCCGAAAGATGAAGCGATGAAGTCGAAATTTGAACGTTGTAGTTCTCAAGTCTGGTTATTTTCTTGCCACCTGAGGCAATGTGAATCTGTACCAGCATTTGAAGAAGGACCATATTCAGCAGTGTATTGAATGTGCAGGAGAAAAGACATGCAGAATGTGCTAGTGTTGCCCAAGAACCAATATGTCAGAGTCATTGTACTGTAAATGTATTATATAATGAATATTGAACTGAAGCTACTCTTAAGCAATACGCCATCACCCTATGCACTAAACCTTCAATGTTCTTACACCTCGAGCACAACCCTAGACGTAGTAACAAACTCCTAAACAGTAAACTCTTAATAAATATTTTACTGTAAACAAAAAACATATGATCCAATCTACTCGTCCATAGCATTTGATGAGATGCAGAAGGTAAAGTGTGTTTCTAAAGCCTAAAGCAAATATTTTAAGGGTTCTTATTAACCTGGGGCCGGTTTCCCGAAGCCTTCTTAACGCTACGTAGTTCGTAACCTCTATCTTAAGCTCTACCTTAAGTACCTCACGCATTTCCCGAAACCTTCTTTGCTACGAATGTCTTTCGCATGTCGTTCGTTGGTAAGAGTGGTCTGGAGCACTCTCAGACCTCTCTTAGCTGCACCTTGCCAATGTTTCGACTCGCGACGCTAGTCGCCGCCACTGTACCCTACAGCAATTTCCGTTACGCATGCAACTCATATGATACAAAATCACTATTTTGGTTCGCCAATGATTTTATGTAAGTATGCTAATTTAGAAAATAGTTTCTGGAAATGTTTTCATGCAAATATGAAACGTGCACGCATTTGAAAATAGTTAAAAGCGCTTTATTCTTTGCGGCCCCCCACCGTCCTACAATGTTTAGGCCTAATTGTGCGGGCTTGCTGTCATGTTTAATGTTAACCAAAGGCACACAATACTGAATGAGGATGTTGGTCAATCAGCTGTGATTAAAAAAAAGTCTACATAGCCTATTTCAACTAGAAAAGCACAAACCTCCCCCAAGCAAACACATGTAGCCTACGCCTTCTGCGTCCAGACGGTGATACGAATCACTCACAAAATTAAACAGTTTCTTCCTTGGGTCATTTCAGATCTTCCCTGGAAATTTAATCGAAATCCATCTTTAACTTTTAGAGTTAGCCTATCTTGCAAACAAACGGACAAACAAACAAACAAACAAACTAGAAAAGCACTCAGAGAGCGCAGACCTCTGCTTTTATTTCAAACATGAAGCGTTCGAATCTTTTTATCCATGCGGGAAACAAACTAACACACCAACAAACAAACCCAGATGAAAACATAACCTACTTACCTACGTAGATCATTTAATTTCTAGACTATGTTTTTTATCATTGTGTGCTAATAAGTTCATCCACGTTGAAGTTGCGTGAATGTTGTGGGGGCGATAGGCTATTATAAGCAATGGATTTGGTGCAAAGAACTCTTTCATAAGTCTGTCAAGCCTCCGCGTGAAATAAAAAATCGATTTCTGAGCAATCGATGTCACCTAATTCAGCACCTTCATGGTGGACAGTGCCTTATACGTCGGACGTAAGGAGCTTTTCGTAAGAAGACTCCTAAGTGATAGTTCGGGAACCACGACTAGAAAGCTAAACAACTTTGGTAAGTTATACCTTTGGAGTCTTCGTAGCTCGCTAAGAGTGAACGTTATCGGGAAACCGGCCCCTGATCTACAAGAAAATGTTCTTAAAGAGTATTACATTTTTCACTAAGTGCATGGGGATCAATGGAAGAAGAGCACTTGCACACCATTATTTACTGTTGTAGAAGATGAGTTGTTTAATCCATCCCAAAAAAAATAAAGTGAAAAAAGTGCTACAGAGTGAAAAGCAAACGTTTTCGGTCCTCAGACCTTCATCAAGGTTCACTGTGCATGGCCATTTCCATGTTTATGGGTTGACCTACACGACATTTACATCTAAAATATCACCTTGTAAATTGTATAGTCTTATCAAGCTTTTGTTATTTTCAAAATTAAATATTTGTGTCCCTTGGCTTGACTTGGTCTGACCACCCCATCACATTAACTTGTTTTGTCATTAAATATCACACTGTTACCTGAAATCACATAGGCATTTTTTGATAATGTCTCCCTGTAGAGCACCCAAGAAACTAATTCTTTTGCCAGGTTTATTAGTTGTTTCATCACTATGAGGGGTTCCATCAAGCCTGATCCGACCACCCTGTCATGCAAATTAGACAGGAATAACTGTTTTTCATAACAATTTTAACACTATCATTGCTTAGCAAATTACATTTCTAATTGAAGGCATGTACAGTATGCTAACTCAATGGCTTGACGGTTATTGGATACATAGAGCCATTTTATTTTCTTGTATTTTGATCCATTATATTTCAATGGGGGGTGGGGAAGTATGTCTGAGGTGGGCAAATATGATTTGATCGCGTTTTTAATGCTGTGGATAAATTGAAAAGGAGTTTCATATTGATGAAAACTTTAAACATTTGGTTAGTGGGAAAGGCGCCCGTTTCATAGAATGATGACCCAATACTACCTTGACTTGAACCCAAACCAACAAACCTATCCTATGTAACCTACCTTCTTATCCTGCTTTGGCCTATCACAATAATTAAGTTATTGACTTATTGCACAATATATGAACATTTTGACAAACTTTGAGTTTCAACAGTGTTTGAGCTGGGAACAAAATATTGCAGTTGCAGGTGGAGAAAGGCCTTGTTGTTACATTAGCCTATGACCATGATTTTACAGAATACATAAGTTGATCAAAAATGTGCTAATTAGATAATCTTCCCCTCACCCCTATGTCCTTAGGCTAATGACCCCCTGGGGCGCATCACAGAAGCTTGGCCCTTTCTGAGGCTGAGAGTTCCTCTTAGTGCGGACGACGTGGAGATCAAGAGTTTCGCTAATGTGTTTTTGATTGAATGGTTGAAAGGGTTCAATTAACCTGTTACTGACGCAGCTATTATTATTTCTCCAATGTGACAGTTATTTTCATCTGCACTGTGATGGCAATCCCGACGCCAAGGCAGTATTCCCAGGGAAATTGAATTGGGTGCTTTGAGTTCAACTCAGTCTAAGTCCGTCTCTATTCTTTCCCCGAAGGCAGTTTGGTTGTAGTAACAGATGGCACGGACTAATGGAAGTTTCAATATCTGATTAAGTCATGGATGTCTATAGTAGCTCCAGGCTTCATGGTGACTTGGGTGTTTGTGCTGAATTCTTGCCTCCATTTATATATGCCTCCAGTGAGGTTATATTTCTTAAAGCACACACACACACACACACACACACACACACACACACACACACACACACACACACACACACACACACACACACAATCCTGAGGGCACAGGACATCAATAAAGATGTTTTTATTGTGTGTCATGATGTGTCCTCTCAGGCTCTTTGCTGTAGTTTCTGACTCAGAAACCCATAAACCCCCCCAAATCAGATTTTCTACAGAGTGACATTGCCAAAACTATCACAAAAATATGCCAGTTAAGTCGCTTTTATAAGTGCAAACTATGCAAAAAAGGCAAGCCTTTGTATGTTAGTTAGGTAACCTTCTAGTTTTACAACAACACTCTGTAATACCTCTTTAACTCCCAAAATGAGTATCAGAAAGAGTATCAAATTATTTATTTTTTTTCACATGACTTAACAGTAGCAGCTGATTGGTTAATGTAGCTCAGTAGCAAATGGCAGAGTGGTGGTTTGACTGAAAAAAAGACTATTATTCCCCTGTCTCAGACTGTGGCAAAGTATCACTCATCACATCGTAGCACTTTTGAAAACCCACTCATTTTTTCAACCCTATGAATTTTTTTCCTATGTCTCATCCCCCTTTCTGCCCTGAAAGCATGTAATTTATTATAAATACCAGAAAATGACTCTGAATAACTCACACATACACCGTCTATTACACACACTCTCTCTCACACACACACAAACAGTCTTATACGCACGCATGCTTGCATATACACCCACACACACACAGACACACACATACACTCACACACTCAGTGGTTTGGTAAATAAATAGGTCTCTGAGCTTTAGCGACACAGTGGCGGGGAGACATGAGGATTGTGGGAAAATTTCACCCTCAGACGCCTGCAGCAGACCCCTACACACACACACACACACACACACACACACACACACACACACACACACACTCACCACTAGAACATTCATGACCTCAAACCCAGCAGTAGACCAGGTCTATAGTATACTGACTGGTCCACACATATTTCAAAGGGGAGAGAGAGAGAAGGAGAGAGAGTGAAAGAGAGAGAGAGAGAGAGAGAGAAAGAGAAAGAGAGAGAGGAAGAGAGAAGGAGAGAGAGACCACTGGAGTGGTGAAAATGCAGATTGGAGGGGGATCTCATTCATATTTTTGCTCCCAATGACAGCCGGCCAAACCCCATTAGTGAATCATAGAACGCAAACACACACACACACACACACACACACACACTCGCAGACACACACAATTCCCCAGCACACTCCGGCGCCTGAGAGGGGGCTAGCAGAGGGGGAGAGAGGAAGTCTACTGGTACAGGAAGATCCCCATCTAGTGACCACAGCAATTGCAAACAAAACAAAAGCACAAAACAGGCCACAGCTAAAGTGTGGGCGAATATGTGTGTGTGTGAGAGTGTGTGTGTGTGTGTGTGTGTGTAAGTGTGTGTGTGGTCTTATGTTTTTATATGGACATTGCCCGTTAACCTCGAAGAAAATACGATCAATTTGGGGAAAAAACACCCTCTCTCAACCCCACATCCACAGCATAATCTCTCTCCCGACTCCACATTCCGTGACCTCTCTCATTCTTTTTCCCTTTCTCTCTCCCTCTCTCTCTCCCTCCCCCTCTCTCTCTCTCTCTCTCTCCCTTGAGCGCAATGATGAACTGGGTGAACTGAAGTTGATAAGCGCTATTACTACAGAAGAGACAGGAAGAGAAACGGAGCTTGGCCCCTGCCATTGGCTGTTCCCCTGGCGTTGCTCTCCAGCAAACCCGTGACATTTGTTTCGCGCGCCGTCTCTGTCAGAAACTTGGACCCCGGGAGGAAGTGCGGCGTCCGTCCTCGACTTATGAAATACGGCGCTCATAATCTCCGCGCCCCGGTGATGGATGAGTTTGCGACTCGAGATGAATGGCACCCGCTCGTAACTCACGGGGTTCCGAGTCAGAGAGAGGACGCGTGGCTCGGTTCCGCTCACAAAAGCACTCGCGCCTGCGAATCGTGTGATAGCGGAGGAGAACTGGGGCAGCGTTGTGTTCTGCCGTTCCAGAAGCATCCGCAGCGAGAAAGATGTAGGCTTCGGTCCGGGCCCACGCTGTCATCTTGTTTTTTTTTTTTCTTTTTTTGTTTATTTTTTGAAATCGAAACTGTCCAAAGAGGCCGCCTTGAAATCCTCCGCAAAAGTTTGTACTGCATGCTAATTAGCCGCAGCTTTTGAGAGGTGTTCAAAGTGGCGCGTAGCGTTATCGAGCTGCTTATAATTTGCAGAGGGAAGCGAGTATCTCTTGAATGGGCGCCCGAGACCATGATTTATGGCCTGCAGAGCTCGGTCCTGTTCAGACAAGGCAGAGTAGCTCTGTGCCACTGGGGTAGTTGTCGAATGCATACCTGTCCAGGCACTGGGTAGAACCGCTCTTTCCGTGCTCAGATACCACCCAGTTTCAGTATTCTGCAGAGTCCTTTAGTGAACTTGGTGATAAATTAGCTCCTACGGAGAGCCGTTTTTGAGAGGAACGTTCCCGAATCAAAGGGACTGAAGTGTCTTTAGTTTGGAGGGATAAAAAAATGTTCTCATTTCTAAGATGAATTATGATTAGTTTTAAAGTGATCATGGCAACTGTAGCTTTTTATATTTTCCCTGTCTCTCCCTGTCTAGTATGCTGTTTGTCAAACACAGTCACACACACACACACACACACACTCACATATGTGTGTGTAAATATATATATAAATACTTTCTCTCTCTCTCCCTCACTTAGACATACAGTACTATACACACACTCTCTCACCCTTACATACAAACACACACATACACACACACACTCACACACACACACACACACACACACACACACACACACACACACACACACACACACACACATATGCACACAACCTCATTAGTGTAATTCACTCTGATGTTCTGATATGAGGTCAGCTATGCTCATTAGCACTGAGTGGAAATGTACTCTTTAAAGGTTCATGTTTGATCTCTCACATATTTGCATGTGAGCCTATGTGCAGAGGCATTTTAAGGGTCTGCTCCAAGTGGATGTGTACTTTGCTATGCTATGTGCGTGCGTGTGTGTGTGTGTGTGTGTGTGTGTGTGTGTATGTGTGTGTGTGTGTGTGTGTGTGTCTGTGTGTGTGTGTGTGTGTGTGTGTGCACGCGTGTGTGTGTGTGCGTGCGGAGTAATTACTCTGTATATGCTGTGCGAGGTGTGTGTGAGATGATTGCAGGAGTTTAGCAGGACGGAGCTGAAATTAAAAACAGATCTGGTCTTCGTAGACGAGATGCTGTGATGTCACTGTCGGCCTGTTACCACGGTGACTCGGCCCACCCCCACAAGACTGTCTCTGGTCTGTCTGCCTGCCCCCTTCCAGCCCCCAACCCCAAATCAAACACACTAGTGCTTTCACACACACACACACACACACACACACAGTCACAAGATCATATATTGTGCATGCATGCTCAGTGAAAATATTCCCCTATTTCGCCACATCCTGTTTTCATAAGATGAAGAAAGCGAGACAGATAGACAGTGTGGAAGCCAAGACTGGAACAAAAATCTCTATCTGCTCATTGATCTGTTGATCTATTTATCTATCTACGTAGATTCTGACTGATCATATTGGTCCATCAATCATAGTTATCAAATACCTGTCTGCCCATCTATCTTTGTAACTGTCAATCAAATCCTAATCCTTGGAGGCGAAGGTTGTTGTGGAGTGCCACTGCTTTGCCCAGTGGTGAGAGGTGTTAATGGGCCTCAGTGCTCCATGAAGGTGTTTGTGTCGGCGCAGCAGCAGACTGTCTGTGGGCCTCGTGCTGAAGACGGGTCAGCGGAGCCAGCTGGACCCCTGGGGCTCGGCTCCTGCCCACGGCGCGCCTCTCCCCGCTCACCTTTTAATGACGCCGCCCGGGGAAGCCCGTCGGTCTCGTCTCGGCCGAGCCCGACACCTTGACGAGGACAAATCTCAGCACCTGACTCGACGCCAGCCTCACCCACCCCCCCCCCCCCCCCACACTCCCATCGCTCGCCGCCGCTGCTCGCTCACCTCTCTCCGCCCAGCCTCGCCGACAGGCATCTCCTCCGTTTGCCTTCTCGCCAGGTCCTCCAGCCAAACCAGCGCTTTGCGCGTGTGGACGGCCCCTTGAAACCAAAACAGTGCATTCCTCTCCGCAGTCTCGCTGCTTTCCAGAGACGCGACGAGGAGCCAGTCAGGGGAGAGCCATCAATCTCCCAATCACCATGTCTCATTGCAGCCGCATGCAATGAAATGAAAGGAATTTCGCCGTGGCCCGTGATGGATATATTTTCCTCAATGTGCTGTAATTGCCTCATGACAAAGTAGTATTCATTAAACGCACGGCCATAAAAATAGAATGTGGAGAGCCCTGGCCCGTGGCATTTGTACGGAATGACCCGGGAGGAGATTACATGCTGACCTGGTCATCTGTGCTGATCCATAGCTCATTATGAACATTCATCTTCAGAAATTATAAGCACTCTCTCTCTCTCTCTATCTCTGAGTGTTTTAGAGGGAGAGAGAAAGTGTGTTTGTGAGAGTGTGTGTGTGTGTGTGTGTGTGTGTGTGTGTATGAAAGAGAGAGAGGGCTTTGGTTTTAGTGTGTGTGTATGTCTGTAGACTGCAAAGGCTGTCACTGTTTGGAAACGTGGCAATTTTAAGAAAAGTTGTGAAGAAATTCAATACAGAATCCCACACCCATATTAAGCCAGCGCTAACCACACACATAAAACCCTCTCTTTTTCTGAGACGCGCGCGCACATTTTTAGGAACACAGTCAAGTATGCATATAGCCATCCACTCTTTTTCAGAAAAAGGACAGCGTGCACACACACTAACATACACACACACACAGAAACACACACACACATACAAACACACAGACCCACCAGTGGTGGCTGGCAGGGTGTAATGTGGCGATGACATCATCATTTGGATGACAGCACGTCTTCTTGCCCCATTATCCTGATTGGATGTGGCTCCGACGCTAGGATTTATGGGTAATATTTCAGTCCCTCACTCTGGAAACCGCAGCCTATGGGAGGGTCTTTAAACAGGCTGAAGACATACACACATAAACACACACATACACAATTGCATACTCGCAAGCGCACATACAACCCCCCCCCCCCACACACACACACACACACACACACACACACATACACACATCTTCCATGGTTACACAATCAGACTGAGACCTAGGTGAATAGTAGCCAAGCATAATGCCTACTGAACAAACATCTATTTTAAATTCCATCAATGAAAGATTAATCATAAAGTTATACGTGTCCCTTATGGAGAGTGTCTTTCTTATTTTGCATACGTGTGTGTGTGTGTGTGTGTGTGTGTGTTGTGTGTCTGTGTGTGTGAGAGAGAGGGCTGTTAAAAGCCCTGTTAACTGTGTCTGTCTCTCTGTGCGCTGGAAAAAGAATTACAGCAGTCTGTGCCCTTCTTCACATGCCACCTCACACGCCTCTCTTCATCACTCTCTCCATCTCTCTGTTCTCCTTTCTCTTTCTCTCCATCTGTCTCCCTCTTTCTCCCTCTCTTTCTCTCTCTCTCTCTCTCCCTCTCTCCATTTTAACAGGCCGAAGTTGTGATCTCATTTAGACAAGCCG
>NC_085015.1:26060899-26063399 GCF_963854185.1 Sardina pilchardus
AACTATCTTATATCGTTTTAATAATCTCATTATCTATTCAAAAATGTTTTAAGTAATAAGGATGTTATCCCACTTATCACCTGGTTGCCTCTTATGTATGTAGGCAATAGTTATGCCTTTGTAGCACAGAAAGGAAACCAATCAGAAAACAGCATTTCTTCTCTCCAGGGATAATCTTAAAAATCTGAAAAACTACTGCTTGGTTGAATTTCCTATTGCAATACTCTTTAGAACGTCTATTACCCTTCATACATTTGCCCACTTATGAAGTGGTTCCAGTTTCTTGGCCATATTACACTTTACAGTTTAAATGAACTATCTGCAACAGAGTTACAAATTAGCCACCTCACAGTCTTTCAGAGCATAGCAGTATGTAACATATGACTGCATTTGGAGTAAGGAAAGCATTGATTTAGCAAAGCTAAGGTTCAACATAATCCTGAGAAATGCTAGCTTGGCAAGGAGAGAGATGGAGCTAATCACCGGGTTTTGGTCATAGCAACCATCCATGTAGAGCTAAAAATGGCTGTTTGTCCTGTATATTGAGAAATCAGTCAATGTGCAGCAGAATGAAGTAACTCTTTCTCTCCTCTTAATGAGTAATAATATGATTTACTTCCACAGCAAAGTTGTCTTGCAACTTGCCCTCTAGATTAAGTCCCATCCACTCTACTGCAGTCCATCACACTTACTACCGGAGGTTATGCATGTGATTAATTCATCACTCAGTTCTGGAGACAAGCATTGGTTACACCTTTGCTCAAGAAAAGTACACTCTATTCAACCGATTGGAAGAACTGTCGACCTGTCTTCCTTCTTCCCTTATTGCCAAAGATTTTTGAATGGTGTTCAGGCAACTTTCTGATTTCCTATCTCAGAACAACATACTATACCTTAGCAGTCTGGTTTCAAGAGCAGTCATTCTACCGAAAGTGCACTCTGTGACTGAAACATTGAGAACAGCTAAACAGTTTTAATCTCATTTGACATATCCACAGCCTTTGACATTCCTCTCTACAGCTCAGAGTTCAGAATTGCTGGGAAAGCCCCTAATTGGTTTGCATCGTACCTCAAAAGACATTCATTCAGCATATCAAAGTTCCATTACCTCACGACTGGTGTGCCTCAGGGATCAGTACTAGGGCCCCTTCTTCCATCTATTTACAACTCTTCATTGAGTGAGATCATTCGTTCCCACGGATTTGTCGATGATACTCAACTTTACCTGTCTGTCTCATCTGATGATGATTTCTGTGTGCCCCAGGGATATTTTATTCTGGATGAATGATTGACACCCTCATCTTAATCTCTCCAAAACAAAGATTTTGGTCTTCCCATATAATATAGCTATTCCCCAACAAATCATAGCAGCTTGGTTCAACTTCACTGAACCCAGCTACATGTAAAACGGCACGTAACTTAGGTGTCACAATAGATGTCACAACATTTCTCTAGTTATAAAGTCATGTTGATTTATCTTAGTATACAATATTAGGAAGATCAGACCTAATCTAGCACAATATGCCACAGAATGTATTGTGCATGCTATGGTTCTTTCCAAACTGGACTATTGCAATGCATTGTTTGTTAGCTGGCCAACTTGCTTGTAGATGCTATGAATGCAGCAGCACGTCTGATCTTTAATCAGCCAAAGAAGACATATGTTATTCTTCTGTGAGTTACTCTTTATTGGCTCACTCTGGCCTATAGGACATTCACTGGATCTGCACCTTGATACTTATATTCTATAATCCAGCTCTGTGTCTCTTCCCCTCAGTGATTCCTTGTGGGTTTAATAAGTTACCTAATATTCTTGTGATGTTCTTGTGATATTTTGGAACTTCCAAGAAATGTTAAAGACTTGTATGTTCACCGGGCACTTTAACTGTCAGAGTTACGGTTTGTGCATTTATGTTTTTTTTAATAATATGAACTATATATTTATAAGTAATTAGTTTTTTCTGTTCATTTTATTTTACTACTTTTTTCAACTTGGAACTATTATTTTTCACTAATAGTGTAGTGTTTATATACTGTTGCTTTGGACAAAAGTGTGTGCCAAATTGCATGAACATAAACATGTTTATGGTTGCACCCTGCTGCACTGTAGCTATTCCACACTCATCAAGGGGAGCAATGCTGAGTCAGGTCAGATGGAGCAATAGAGAGATGATTAATACATGCACTGCATATTGGAGTGTGTATGTGTGTGTGTGTGTGTGTGTGTGTGTGTGTGTGTGTGTGTGTGTGTGTACATATGGACACATCTATAGCCTCAACTTCTTTGTGTGTGTGGTGAACTGTGAGCTGAAGTGGACATTTGACACAGCAGTGGATGTCATTGACTCATTGAGGTGAAAAGCTGTGTGTTTATGGGTGAGAATATGACATTTACACTCGCCAGAGTAAACTGATCCTCCATAAAGCTTCAATGCATGTGTTTGTGTGTGCACGCACAGTGTGTGTGTGTGTGTGTATGTGTGTGTGTGTGTGTGTGTGT
>NC_085015.1:26073399-26085899 GCF_963854185.1 Sardina pilchardus
CCGTCTTTTACTGTCTGTTAACGAGAACGCTATTAGTGTTCGATCCTAACTTCCGGGAACTATTGTTGAGAAAATATGGAACATTAGCGTCAATGGAGTTGTCGCAACTCTGTCTTTATATGGCTCTGGTCCAGCCAGCTCTACGGGGCATCCATCTGTAGTGTCCACTATGGTCCAGCATTACGGGGCATCCGTCTGTAGTGTCCACTATGGTCCAGCATTACGGGGCATCCGTCTGTAGTGTCCACTATGGTCCAGCATTACGGGGCATCCGTCTGTAGTGTCCACTATGGTCCAGCACCACGGGGCATCCGTCTGTGTGTCCAGTGCTCTCTCAGCCCCCCCCCCCCCCCCTTACACATGGCTTTGTTTCCCTGATGTAGCTACGCTAAGCGCTACCTCTTTACTCAAGGACATGGAGCCAATTAGTATCTCATTCAGTGCAGTTGGAATGCAGTTCAGGGTTGGAATGGGAACCGTTATATATTTATTTATATAGTATATATATTTCTACTGTTGGCCCCACAGAGGAGAGGTCTAGAGGTCTGTGGTGCGTATGGTAGCAGCTAGAGTGCAATTGTCCCGTGTGGTTGTTGTGCAGGCGCAGGAGTTCCGTATCTACACGCACGAGGTGTGTGAGTTTGGGGAGGGGGTGTCCGTGCTGCTGCTGCTGCCCCCCTGTGAGGACGTGTGCTCGGCCCCCGGCCAGAACCAGACCTACTCGCCCCGCGCAGGCCTGCTCACGCTGCCCCTGCAGGTCTTTGAGCTGGGTACGCACACACACGCCATACTGTACCACACACCATACCGCATACACACACCATACCACACACACACCATACCGCATACACACACCATACCACATACTGTACACACATTCACATACACCATACACACATGCACACATGTACACACACACACACACACACACACACACACACCTGCATGTAATGTAATAATTATTTCTTGAAGTATTGCTTGTCTGTCTTGCTATTGCAAAAAAAATACAAATAAAAAAGAGATTGGTTCCATCCAGTTCCAGTGAATGTGTGCTCTCTCTCTTGTGTAGTTCATTTTGAGGCGTACTGTCCCAGTTTCATCGGGCCTTTCTGTCGAGTGTCTGCTCTCCTGGGGCTGGAGTCGCTCATGTCCCAGCAAGCTTTACGAGAAGCCTTCTCCGAGTCAGAGCTGCTCGCCGCCAAACACAAACACCAGCAAGTGCAGGAGCACATGCAGGTAGAACACTAATAATAATAATAATTATTATAATAATAATAATAATAATGATAATTATAGTAATAATAATAATTATAGTTATGATAATAATAATATGCATGTTTGCGTTTGGTGCTATTCTTGCCATTGTATTCCTTGCATTAGTGCATTCTGTAAATCACATTTTATTTTATAAAGCATTGTGCTCTAAACTGATGCTAATGACGTCTCCCTTGAGTTATTTATGGCCTTTGGCTTGTCAGTAGTAAACAGCTCATTTAACACATTCTTATTACTAAATTGCCTCTCTTAAAATATTTGACTGCATTTTTGTACACTTCTGGGTATTCATGATGCACAGTGTCATTTTGTCAGGCAAAGTGTCAAGTTCCAACTGGCATGTTGTCAAGTCTCAGTTGAATTGCTGCTTGTCTTGGTGTGGCGTGTGTGGGCGTGTGTGTGTGTGTGTGTGCGTGTGTGTGTGTGTGTGTGTGTGTGTGCGTGTGTGTGTGTGTGTGTGTGTGTGCTCAGCAAATGGAGGAGCTGTGGCGCGAGTCCCGCTGGATCATGGACGCGCTGCAGAACGCGCGCTACAAGCAGCCCGCCGGCGGCATCCTGCTGGCCTGGCTCATGGACTTCTCCCGGGAGACGCTACCCGAGACGCCACGCTCCACGTCCTCCGCGCCCGACTACCTGCCCTCCCCGCCCGCCTCCCCCGACTGCCACCGCAAACACTCCGGTCAGGCCAGCGCATTAGCCGAGCAGGCCACCACTTGCATTTCATGAATATATGAATACTTTACTGTCTATATGAAACAGAGGTGTGTTGTGTGTGTGTGCGTGTGTGAGTGAGTGTGTGTGTGTGTGTGTGTGTGTGTGTGTGTGTGTGTGTGTGTGTGTGTGTGTGTGTGCGCTCACGTGGAGTTAGTCACCGTTGTTATCTCTTTTGCAAAAGCCCAGCATAAGGTATTTTAAACAGAAGCGTGGCCGTTTTCTAAACATTTACGTCTGCGCGTGTGTGTGTGTGTGTGTGTGTGTGTGTGCAGATCTGCCGGGCCTGTCTGATGAGGAAGGGTCGTCCGAGGTCTTCCTCACCACCGACAGCGACTACGACTCCAGTCGCGCCCAGAGCCCACGGGAGCTGGACCTCCTGCCGTCGTCGCCCGGCGTGTGTGGACGAGGCGGCGGGGGGGTCGTGTCCGCCGGCTCCCGTCCCGACGTGGTGCAGCTGGGTGGGGGTCCTCTGGCCGGGCGGGGCAGGAGCAGTAGCGGAGGTGGTGGAGGTGGAGGTGGAGGTGGAGGAGGAGGGGCGTGCATCCCCGAGGCCTTCGACAGTGACTTCATCCTGCCCAGCCGGCAGATCGAGCTGCTGCGCATCACCGAGAAGCGTCAGGCGCTGTGCGTGCGGACCAGCAGCCTGGAGTGCCCGCCCACCTCCGCCGCCTCCTCCTCCTCCTCCTCCTCGCCCTGCGCCGCCAACGATGCCGCCTCGCCGCCGGGACGCCGTTTCCACGGGCAGAGCCGCCCGGCGCGGCCCACGCGGGCCCACTCGGAGGACAGCGGCGTGAGACGACTCTCCGCGCCCACCTCCTCCTCCTCCACCAGCTCCAGCTGGCACACCACGCTACGCATCTACCCACAATACCCCACCGGCCTGCCCAAAGAGACCAGCGTCAAGGTGCCCGCCCTCTCCCTCTCTCCCGCTCTCTCTCCCTCCCCTCTCTCGCTCTCTCTCTGTCTGTCTGTCTCTCTCTCTCTCTCCTCCTCTCTCTCGCTCTGTCTTTCTCTCTCCCTCTCTCCCTCTCTCTCTCTCTCTCTCTCTCTCTCTCCCTCTGTCTCTTTCCGTCTCCCACTCCCCGCTAACGTCAGATTTAAATGAGCTTTATTGGCATGACCAATGCACGTATTTGTACTGCCAAAAGTCTTAAATCAGAACAGAAACCACAGGTCAGCGCAAGGTGATACTAATATTCTCTCTCTCTGTCTCTCTCTCTCTCTCTCTCTCTCTCTCCGTCTCCCTCTCTCCCTTTCTTTCACTCACTCTCTCTCCCACTCTTTTGCTCTCTCTCTCTCTCTCTCTGTCTCCCTCTGTCTCCCTCTCTCCCACTCTCTCTCTCCCTCTCTCTGTGGGTGGGTGCAGGGGAGTTCTCTGACAGCGTACACTGTTGCTTTAGAACCCCTGGTGTTTTGACGTGCTTCCTTTGAAGCACCTGACTAATGCATAACAACTGCGCGGATAACACTAGCCGCTTATCAGGCCGCTAAAGGTGTGTGGCGGCCCACGCGGCCTTATTAGGTATTATTTATGAACGCTGTTGTTATAAACAGGTTATTCATAAACTGTGTTTTATAAATTCTGCAGGCAAATTGATAGAGCCTTGCGAGTATTGACTGTTAGATCTGGGTGCCCTGGTAGGTGTCTCATCCTCACTGTTAACAAGATCATTGTCTGTGTACTTTTCCTTTGCTCTAGATTTTGTAGCTTTGAAATGCAGGAGGCAGTGATCTTGTGACGTACAGGGAGGCCTCACTGGGCCCGTGACTGAAGCGTTCCCTTGGCATAGCGTGTGTGTGCTTAAATTAGCTTCCACTGTAATCAATGGAACTGGCTACACCAGACGTGATAGCAGCGCGTGAGTCTGAATAAGTCAGACAAGTCTTCTAAAACGACTTTTTTATGGAGCACTTCAGCTGCAGACCTGGCACAACCCACTAACAGGCTCTGACGTTTTCAAAAGCTTCATTAGTAGATTCATATGGGCCAATAGAGTTGTAATTGAGGTTAAGAAAACAGTACAGTCTTGCTACTTTATGAAGCATACTGTCACTTTTTCACATATACGTGTGTTGAAGTTATGAAAAATCATATTATGTCATTGGGTTGTATTTTTAATACCTTAATACCTAATTCTTTGTGTTTTGAAATGGGGCAGCAGCTTTAAGTATGATGTAGTGTTAGCAATGTGCAAACTGGCGTCTCTGTTAGGGTGTGGTGAAGTGTTAGCCAGTATGTGCTAACTGACCATCTCTACTGTGTGTGTGTGTGTGTGTCTCTGTGTCTCTGTGTGTGTGCGCGTGCATGTGTGTGTGTGTGTGTGTGTGTGTGTGCCCCGGGCAGCTGCGGGTGACCCCCAACACGTCGGCGCGGGAGATGGTGCAGCTGGTGGTGCAGGAGATGAACGCGGTGGCGCGCCAGCTGCTGGGCGGTGCCGAGCGCTGCCCGCTGGGGCCCGAGGGCTGGGCGTGCGTCTGCGCCGGCTCCGGGCCGGGCGCGGCCTGCGTCTGCGGCCCCCCTCCCCTGCCGGGCGTCTACGGGCCCGAGCACCTGGAGCACTTCGGCCTGGTGCTGGCGCTGGACGAGCGGGTCAAGTGGCTGCAGGACGACTTCTGCCCGCTGCAGCTGCAGAACCCCTGGAGCCGCGGCAAGCTGTGCGTGCGCATCAAGGAGTACTCGCCGCTCGCCATGCAGCACAGCCGGGCCACCACCGTCTGACCCGCACACACACACACACACGCACACACACACACACACACACACATGCTCTTATACGTCCAAATACCTGGATGCACAAGCATTTCTGGTACATGTAAAGGTTTACAAATGCACAACACTACACTCAAGCATGCTGGCCAAGCGTGCATGGACGCACTCCCTCATACACTGGTGGCCATTAGTGTGCATTCACACACACACATACACACACACACACTGACACACTGACACACCGCATATGCATGGCTGGACATCACATGCAGACGCACAGGTAGACATATACACTGGATTTGTGTACAGTCGTACACATCACCCCCACACACACACACACACACACACACACTTGTGGCCATGCATAGCCATAGGCACATGAGAGACTTGTTTCTAATGTCCAGACCCCCCCCCCCCCCCCCCCTCTCTTTCATAACTCTGTTTTTCAGTGTGTTCTTTAGTGCTTCTCCTTGAGTCCCCTCTGCAGTGCTGGTGGTAACTGTTAGTGTCCTAAGAAGCTGCTGCTCTTCCCTCTCTGTGGCTGTGTGTGTGTGTGTGTGTGCGCGTGTAGACTGTGCTGTTTCCCCCCGGCGTCAGTGCAGCAGACAGCGCGAGTGGTTAGTCACCCCGCCGATGAGTAGCCCAGGGCTCACTCCCGCCAGCGGGAACGCCCGGCCCTCTCCGCGTCAGTCCGTCGCTCTTCTGGAGATGGCCACAAATCACTCCGGACTGTTCCGCAAGCAAGTGTGGATTTGATTTTCCCAGGAATTCCTTCCAGAATTGGAATATCGCACTCGGGGGGAAGAGAGGAATCCTGCAACATAACATCACAAAAGCGCACACCCACCTAAACACACACACACGCACGCACACACACACACACACACACACACGCACACACACACACACACACAGAGTGAATGATTGCCTTTCTCGCAGGGATTCCAACCACTCTCTCTCTCTCTCTCTCTCTCTCTCTCCCTCTCTATCCCCCTGTCTCTCTCTCTCTCCCTCTCTCTCTCTCTCTCTCTCCCTCTCTCCCTCCCTCTCTCTCTCGGCCCCCCCTCCTCCCTGTCCTCCCTCCCTTAAACGGTGATGGAGGGAGCCGATCCTCCTCGTGACCCACGGAGGACCCTGTGAAACATGGAGGGGAATATTTCTTGCTTTGAAGAGAAACAGAACAATATGAACTGTACAAACACGATGATGTATGAGTGAAGCAATACTGGCGTCGCGTCTGCCTTTGCCGAGGCCCAAAGTGTAATAACGATCAACAGTGTACTCACAGCCAGCGGGGACGAGGGGGAACAGAGCGAGCGGCACGCACGCCAAGATGTGTTAGAGTTGGCCCCCGGCGCCAAGTCAAATCAAAAGTTAATCACTGGATTTTGCCAAAAAAATATCACAAAGTATTGTGTCGCTGGCAGGTGAAATGCCAACTTATGGAATTACAAATGACATATAATGTAATGATTTGTACTTACAATACCAGTGAGCAGAGTGACATGCTCCGATATGTTTTGAAATGAGATAGAATTAGATCGAGTGTGGTTCCGTTGCAGCTTACAGAACTGATGGTGCTGTAGCCCTATCTAGTGTTGTCATGCTTTTGACATGGTAGTTGTTACATTATTGGTTGGTTTTAGATTTTGGGCTGCTGCACAGCTTCCATGTGTACTCTTGGCAAGATGTTTACAGGCAGCACCACACACACACACACACACACACACACGCACACACACACACGCATACACTCGCTCACTGGACTGAAGCTTGTATATATTCCCACAAACACACACACACACACACACACACACACACACACACACACACAGAGACAGGATCAAATTCACACACACACAGAGACACTGGATGTTGTGTGCTGCTATCCTCTGCTGCTCCTGTTCTGTCTTAGTAGCCCCCTCGCAACCCTGTGCTACCCCAGCCCATCACAAAGTATGAGTGTGTGTGTGTGTGTGTGTGTGCGTGTGTGTGTTGAGGTTAGGAGCCCTTATCATCGCTGTATCTCCTGGCCCCGTGTGTGTGTGTAAGTGTGACCTTCAGTGGCGTCCGGCTCGTGCGTCTGGTGTACGGGGCGCTCCCTCTCTCTCCCTCTCTCTCTCCCTCCCTCTCTCTCTCTCTCTGTGTGTGTTGCGTGTGCGTGTGTGGTGCGGCCCGGGCCCCAGCGCCCCACTTCCCCCCGCTGCGCCTCCCTCCTCAGACTCGGCGGCACCAGGCGCTCGCCGCTCCGTCGTAAACCCCCCCCCCCTCCTCCTCCTCCTCCTCCTCCTCTCCTCCTCCCGTCACCCCCCCACCCCCCCCACTCCACTCTCACTAGCATTGGATGCTAATAAACGATAGGAAAAATGGGCCTTTCAACTTTCGCAGGGACAGGGAGGCATTCAAATGCGGCAGCCCCCCCACCCCCCACACACACACACACACACACAACCCCCCACCATCCTTTGAGCTGATCAGTAAAGGAGTTACAGGCTCATTCTCCTCTGTAGCAAAGACTGGAAACTGTTATGTTTACATCCATGCCTGGATGATTTTGTAATGTTAACACAGTTGGTGGAGCATTCTTAATTCTTTTAGCATGTCATGACTCAAAGGCGGATCATTCAACGTCTGATGGCATTATCAAGTGCCGAGTTCTCACAGATTTCGTCAGGCTGAAAGCCAGCCTACAGTACTCTAATGTGTGTATGGGAGGGTGGGGGGGGGGGGGGGGGGGGGGGGGTGAGGGGGGTGGTGCTTCAATTCAAAGTGTTTCTACATAGGGGAGCAGCTGTTTTAAAAAAAAAAGTGAAAGTCTTGATGTTGAAGTTTTAGTGATCTTTTTGTGTTAGCACAGAATCCTCTATTTGAACTTTACATTTGTACTGGAATACACTGGACAAGACACCCTGCAACACACTTGATCCAACACACTCCTTAAAGTGATGTGAGTGCTCCAAGGGAAGCAGTATGTCCCACATTTGATAACTGGAGAGTATTGCTTGTGTGCTTGTACAGTATGTGTGGATGCCTGCTGTTGAATGTTAATTGGGTCCTCTGGACTCAGAAGTGTTTGTATGAGAGTTCACATGTTAATATGTGTGTGTATGTGTGTGCGTGTGTGTGATGGTATGTGAGCTGTTTGTGTTCTCAGGTCTTTGCATTGTGTGTGTGTGTGTGAGAGAGAGTGTGTGTTTGTGTATGTGTGCTGTAGGCATTGAGGAGATACTGTATACCCTCCAGTCGGGGTGGTTAAGGAGACATCACGTCACTTTTGAACTCTATTTTTATTCAATAATAAATGAATATTAAAGAAATGCGCCGGCCGTAGTGATTTCTTTCACAGATTTTCTGTGCCGCGCAGGAAGTCTGTCTGTCTGTGCTCCGCCTGCCCTGGGCCTGTCTGTCATGGACGTCTATTTCACTCTATTTCATGTGGTTTTATATGTCTGCTGGAGAACATGCACCCGCTCCGCCTGCTCTCAGGTGTGTGTGTGTGTGTGTAGTGTGTGTGTGTGTGTGTGTAGTGTGTGTGTGTGTGTGTGTGTGTGTGTGTCTGTGTGTCTGTGTGTGTAGCGTGTGTAGTGTGTGTGTGTGTGTGTGTGTGATCTCACTCCTCCATCCTCCGGTGACCTCTACTGAGCCCTGACCTGACACACACTCGCGCACACACACACACACACACACACACACACACACACACACACACACACACGTCCAGACAGACCGGCTCTCGGATGCCAAGCCGAAAGAGTCACCCGAGTCTGCTGGACGCTGCGCTGTCACATGGAGCCAACAGTGGACTCCACAGATCTGCCACACCGGTGTGTCAAAACAACACAGCAATGTCAATGTAAAGGGCTCTTTTTACATAGGCTAATCTTTCCACATAAGCAGACCCTAAATGTTTACAACACACTGCATTTATATAGCACTCGAGATATACCCAGAGCACTTCACCGTGAATGAGGAACCTCGCTAACCACCGCCGATGTTTATACATGAGCTTGAATAAATGGCAAGCAGCGCGCACACAATTAGTCTCTGGTGCACAGTAATCATGGCGCTGTAAAAACATGAAATCATAAAGGGCCGTGATGTTTTATCAGTGCTGGAGGGTGAGGGGGGGGTGGGGGGGGTGCAGACGTCGTCGGGTAAGAGAGGGGTATCCTCTCCGTCTGGCTGCCCACACTCTGGCAGCCCAGCTCACCGCAGCCTGTCTGCTGAGGGCCCTTAGAGGCTGGAGCCAAGGGGGTAAGGGGTAGTCTGTGTGTGTGTGTGTGTGTGTGTGTGTGTGTGTGTGTGTGTGGGAAGGGGGTCTCTAGGAGATGGACATATTTGAGGTTTACAGTCCAAGTCATTACGAAGCTCACGCTGACAACCCCATAGGATCGTGCCCAGCGCGCGCCGCGCACCTCTAAAAATAGCCGCGCTCGCCAGGAGTTAGCGGACGCGCAACAGGCCGCAGCGTTTTTTTTCTGCGTTGGTTTGCGAGCGGAGCCGTCGCTTTGGAGCTTCCTCTCCGAGGACGCCGAGATGGCACGTAATGAAATCAAAGAGCCAAAATGGCGCCGTAAATAAGGCTTTATCCACCTCCAGGCTCTGCTTCTCTGTAAAGGGCCTTTGTTTGACATTTGCGCCGTAAACATCATTACACAAATGAAAGGGACACGGCCGTGAGCATTAAAATGGGAGATTTATTGCAAACTGATGGGCAGCCTAATATCGGCACAGGGGCCGCGGGGGTCGCTACGCTAGGTTGGGAGGAGTGGGGGGGGGGGGGGGGGGGGGGGTTGGGGGGACATCGGGCGATGCTGTCGCACCGAGACGTCGGCCGAGTGCGATTCTCCAGCAGCGTCTGTCTTGTTTGTTCCAGATCTAAATCATGGCGCCGCGCTGATCTCAGAGTTTCCACAGGCTGCTGGCAGACGTCGCCGCCGCCGCCGCTGCTCCTCACCGCGCCTCCCTCCCGCTCCTCCGCGCGCCTCCCTCCTGCTCCAGACGCCCCCTCCTCACTACCGTGCTGCAGGAGCCGCTCCAGCACTCAGCACTCAGCACTCAGCACTGACCTCGGATCCTCTCCGCACAGACACAGCACAGTGTGGCCCCGCACAGCCACCGTCCACAACAACACACTAGAACATTCATTATACGTAGCACATACAGTTCTAAGGTGTGAGGACTTACAGTTCTAAGGTGTGAGGACATACAGTTCTAAGGTGTGAGGACATACAGTACATACAGTACATGTATAAAGTATAAGGATTCATTTGTGTGTTCATACTCTCGTAGCACCATAAAAATGCATTACACCAAGGTCTGTGTGAAGTCTTTGCCTGCATATTTCTGTGCTATGTCACATACACGGTAGCTTGTGTACTACATTTACATGAGAAAAGTGTTTTGTGAGTTCTTTTGGCTGCGTAGTGCACAGGTAAGCATACTGTAGGTGCAGTACTGAGTGTTGAGTGGTGTGGGCTCTGAGGGGAGACACCTGTGACCTTGCTGGTGGTGTCACTCTACCTGAGCAGTGGAGTCAGAAGACTTGTCATTTCACTGCCAGCACACGCACAGCACTCTGCATGGCAACCTACTCCTGCAGCGCCCGTTTGCCTGTGGAGCTTCAGTTTGTGCTGAGTTGAGCTGTGGTATCATTTGCACTCTCACACACACACACCCACACATATACACAGACACACACACACACACACATATACACAGACACACACACTCACATGTATGCACATACGCACACTCTGGCACCATTAGGAAATCAAAGACTGCATGTCTGTCTGTCAACGGATACTTCCCTCTGAAAAACACACAGGGACACACACACACACACACACACACACACAGTAAACACACAGTGCCGGTCCCTTGCACACACATTCACACCCACGTTGGGATGCCCACAGCCCTCCTCCCAGCTATGCGTACGGATTGTTAGAAAGACACACATCTTTGTTCACTTGCAAATGCAGTTGCAAAGCACCCATGCTGTGTCATTTCAGTGACGGTCATAGCAGGCATGGTGTGTGGGAAAAGCACACACACACACACACACACACACAAACAAACACGTAAAAACACACACACACACACACACACAAACGTGTAGATAGACCACACACATACACAAACATACAAATGCAAGTGCGCCCAAGCATGCCGACAGACCACACACACACACACACACTCTCTTACTCTCTCTCTCACACACACACACACACACACACACACACACACACACACACACACACACACACAGACTGCACCTTTAAGAGTGTGTTCCTGTACTGTTTAACGACAGTAACCTAAGAATTGTCCCGGCATTCTCACACCTCCTAATTATACGCCACAAGACTCCGGGAAGACCTGGCCTATATTTAGCGCCGGGCATATCTGGAAATACTTGAAGGAAAACATTCCCAAAACATTCCCGAAACATTCCCAAAAGGGCATGAATAGTCGTGATTCACTCTCAGAAGGGAAACTCAGACTCTCTCTCTCTCCCCCCCCCCCCCATCTCTCTCGCTCTCTCGGTCGCACTCATTCCCTCAGCCTTTCGCTCACTCTTCTCTCCTTCATTTTCACTCTCTCTCTCCCTTCATCCGTCTCTCCTTCTCTAAGCGGGGCGTCTGCTCATATTTCGGGGCGACGCGCCTCGGACAGAGATTTGATTTCTCGGTATAATTTAATATTTGATCAAACGTCAGAGATGTGGGGGGGAGGGACTCAAGTGAAAGTTAAACCTGGTGCTGTACTTCTCTCTCTCTCTCTCTCACTCTCTTTCTCTGTCTCTCTCTCTCTGTCTCTCTCTCACACTCTCTTTCTCTCCCTCTCCCTCTCTCTCTCTCTCTCTCGCACACTCTCTTGCGCTGTGTACACATGGCAAAACTCAGAGGATATTGTGGTCTGCGTTGTGGTCAGCGCTAGAGTTACACTGTGTCACTTTGCCACAAACAACATGGCAGAGCCCTGAGCTGAGGCCAGTCTGCAGCTCCCACACAGCAGCATCGGGCCCGCTTATCAGAGTCCGCCATCTAGATGGATGGAGTGATAGAGAGAGAGGGAGGGAGGGAGAGGGAGAGAGAGACTGATGCTAGACGGATGCAGAAGAAAGGGCGTTGCTCTGATCACCTGTTTCTCCGAAGCCGCTGGTGGGCGAGAGTGTGTGGATGTGTGTGTGTGTGAGTGTGTGTGCATGCATGTGTGTGTGTGTGTTCCCCCATGCTTACTGGAGCTTACTCTACCAGTGCGCACCCCTTACCCCCCACCCCCCTCCCCACCACCACCCGCACCCACCCCCCCTCTGCCCCCCCCCCCCCCCCCCCCCCCTCGTAAACCTTTAAAGCACCTATAAAGGCGGGGGCTGGGCCTGTTTGAAGTTTTTATGAAGCTGCTGCTTTATTGTTCCCCAGGGAGCAGGCTCACTGCACTGGCGCCTCACTGCCTCAACACTGTGCCAGCACAGTCAGGGGGAGACCAGAGCGGAGAGCAGAGGAGAGGAGAGAGGGAGAGGAGAGAGGGTGGGAGGGAGGGAGGGAGGCTACGGAGAGAGTAAACCAGAGAAAAATAAAGGGAAGAGGGAGGGAGAGAGAGAGGGAGGGAGGGAAGGGAGTGTGTGTCTCTCGGCATCTTCCAGGAGGAGCAGAAGGAGCAGTGTGAGTGGTAATTGTTGTTTTAGTGGGGTGATTACAGGAGTAATGGAGGTTGGGATTGAAGCAGCTGAGCAGCTTGATGCACTCCTGACTGACTGGAGGAGCGGAGAGGAGGGGGAGGAGAGGAGAAGAGAGGA
>NC_085015.1:26090295-26097795 GCF_963854185.1 Sardina pilchardus
GAGGAGAGAGGAGAGGGAGGGAGGGAGGGGAGGGAGAGAGAGAGTTCTGTAATTAATTGACAGGAAGTTCTGTCTCCTCTCTTCCCCTTCTCTGTATGGTCATTATTATGCTAACTACTGAAGTAGCCCCTCTCTCCACATCAGCCTTTCTCCCCTCCTAGAAATAATGCCACAGCATGTGTGTCCGTAATCGTGTTAGAATGTGTGTGCGCGGGGAGGCATTTTCAGTGATGTGTATTCTCCTCCTTATCAGTGGCTGGGCAAATGTGTGTTATTTGTGTAGTGTATTTGTGTTTTATATGTGTGGTCTGTTGTGTAGGGGTATTTAGGCCTGCTTGACCTAGTTTTGCCCCTTCCTCTCTCGCACATTTGCCCTGTGACTGTGGTAGTTCCCTCAAATTGCTTGGACTCCGCTCTTTCAGATGCAAAAAAAGTTCTTGCAGTCTGACCCCTCATTTCCTAAAGTGATTACAAGTGGTCAGTGTCTTTGTTTACCTGGGCATATTTTATGTTTTCTGCTGCCATACCGTCAGGAATGATGAATTTATGAGCTTGAGTTAATTACTGATCCTGTTAACCGAGGTAGGCCTACTGATTGGCAGCAACACTTTCGAAACTATGCTTGTCTGAGAACACTAAGTGTGATGTTTAATCCACATCATTATAAATATATGAGTTATACTTTTAATATACAATCAACTATATTCTTTATACAATCAAGTTCTTTTAGAATGGATGTAAGATTATCTCGTTCTGGAAAGTCTTTTGAATATTTAACATTCTTTCATAAACTGCACATTGTAATGATTCTGCAGATATTACCTAAGGAAATATAACTTCTCACATGACTTGAACATTTCACATGTACTGTATCTTTGGAGACAATCATGCTCACGACGACCCTCAATGACAGCTTGTTAAGTGAAGCGGATAATCACGTTTGTGTAATCATGCTCCATGGCATTTGATGTGGTTCCGCTTGAGGGCGAGAGGTTGGTGTTGACAGCTGTTCCAGCTCCGGGTCTCTTTACGCACAATGCTGATCTAGACTAAGAACAAAGACAAACTGATCTCCTACACGAGAACGTGGAAAAACCTCTGGCCATGAATGCGTTTGAAACGCGAGGCGAAGACACGGTTGGGTGGAACTCCTCTGCAGCTCTTGATGCTGCATGGCCCTGTGCCGCCTAGTGGCTGCTTAGAAAACTGCCATAACCCCGCTTGGAAACCGCAGTCGGCCAGCAGACAGCCTGTCTGCCGAGCCAGGCTCCGAGGCTACGCCGCTGGCTGCAACTCTCCAAGGGGATTCTAGTATGCCTCCCTGTCAAATCCAAATTTGATCAGAACCCTCAGCAAATCACCGTGGTATTCAACACTGATCCGGGCCCAAAAGCGTTTTCCTCGGGCTGTGATCTGTGGGCTTTTGAGGGTCTGCTCGTCCATTCCTGTGAAATGAGAAGACTGACGCCGTAACTATTGCCAGCGGAGCGCCGTGTTGATATCACTGAGCGGCCTCTGGTTGGAGTGGAGGCCCCTCGGTAAACATATCGCTCCTGGTTGAAAAATGTGCAGGCCTACAGAAATAAACACCACAGGACAATGAAGGAGAGACCCAGGCGCAACATAACCTATGTGTTGTCTTTATGTCAGACTTTAAGCATTCTGTATGGATGTGTTAGCGTTGACCGAAATTAATGTCTGAGCGCAGCATTGCGTTTTAATTGGCCGGGCGCTTCTCGGTGGGAAAGGTTACAGCCGACCATCCCGCCTCATTTAGATGCTTAATTGCGCTCTTATTTGCTGACCCCAGAGTTCACGGCGCCGGTTCCGGTTCAGGGGAATTGGAGTAGCGGTCGAACAAAAGGTTGGGTGTAGCGCACGTATGCCGGGGGAACTGACGGGGACGACACTTAATGCTTCCCATCTATCTCGCGGGGTTTCATATAAATTGGGAAACACTTAAGTGGTCCGGTTAAGGAAAGACTTTCAGATTGAACCAATTAACTCTCTCTGGCTCTCTCCTCTCTCCCTCTCTCTGTCACACACACACACACACACACAAGCACACACACGCACGCACGCACATACGTTATTCCCAAACGCGTGCGCACACATGCACACACACACACACACACACACACACAAATTCACAAAAAGACTGTTACACGAGAAGACAGACATTCTTAAATGCTTTAGATGGCTGGAAAGTGGGGGATCAAGTGGTCGTAGTGAAATTGGGAGGCTGCGCGCTGTATAAAGTAGTGGCATTTGCACAATATGGAAAAAGTATGTGTGTTGGGCGCTAATCGGCTACTTTAGGACCCAACGGGTACAGAATGATTGTGGCCAATATTTTTCTACGCCTGTGGTGGGAGGGGTGTGTGTGTGTGAGAGAGAGAGAGAGAGAGAGAGAGAGAGAGAGAGAGAGAGAGAGAGAGAGAGAGAGAGAGAGAGAGAGAGAGAGAGAGAGAGGGAGAGAGAGAGAGAGAGAGAGGGAGGGAGGGGGGCATCTGTCAGTCAGAATGAAAGCAGTCGCGGTGGGCAGGACCCGTTGACACTTGCTGCCGTCGGAGGTGGATATTTAACTTGGGACTTCGCTAAGCCCGCGGCAGACACACACACTTGGTGTGCCTATAAGCAGCGAAGCGCACGCCAGAGAACTTGAGGTCCTCCAGCGACTACCGGAGTGGAGCTACCGTTTCAAGCCACGCGCTCCCACGGGAATCTCCGCTGACAGCGCGTGAGTGAGGGTCTCAGAGATTCCTTTGGAGACATCGAAAAGTATTCGGTGTCACTACACGGGAAAGACGGGAAACAATTGCTCTCCACCAGCCAGTTTGAACTGTCCTTAAACTATCACGAAATGCAACTGGTTGCGCTTCGAGAATATTTTGTGCAAAAAAGTTTGTAGGCTAGTGGAACAACTTTTCCGCGGTCGGACCCAGGTAGAAGTGGTTATCGCATTCTGTGCTGAGACGGAATACATTCATCACCATTGAGTAGGTTCTTACCACAGGCTTTCAGTGAATGCAAAAGGGACGCTCTCGGCTTTGGTGAAACGTGGACAACGGTGGCTGAAAACAGCACAAGAAAACCAATCAAGTGTGGAATATTGCACTGGTGCTAAGGCAAGTTGGACTATTTTAACCCATGGATCGCGCCCTGGCGTCGGGTCGCTGTGGAGCCTGAACACCCTGGCCACTGTGACAGAGAGGCGTTCATAAAAGCACAGCGTAAAAATAACATTGGCTGGGACTGCCCTCATTCCCGGGCCGGTGACATTTCAAACGTGCTCAGATCCTCTTTGTGGGGCTCTTTCTCACGGTAACGGAAACGGTGGGCGAGGGCCTCTCCTCTTTTTCTGTACTCTTTCTTCGGTTGTATAGTTGCCCTTCATTCCATGCAGCACAAGCCCCAAACCTCCGTCAGAAAGTCTAGACAGTCTGCCGAGGCTGCTTCGAGTCTCCAGAGTAACCATGGCAACCCCCAGAAATCCGAAGTGATTTTTTTCTACTCACTCTTTCTCGCCCTCTTTTTTATTGGAGAAACTAAAGGAGCGAGGGGGTGGTGACGCCATTTTTAATGTGCCGAAGTTTTGCTATGTTGTTTTTAATTATTTGACTTCACATAGAATACGCGTCCGAGAATTGCATCATTTTGAGTTTGGCGCGAGGTCCCATCCGGAGGATCCCTAAAAAGAACGCACTCCTGCTCCGGTGTGTCATTCAAACCGCCACGCGGTCTATTAAAAGTATCGTCTTGCCCGTGCTCCTGGCTTCGACTATTTATGCCGTTCCCGGGCGCCGCAGTTCAAAGATCCCAGTAGCGCACTAACGAGAGGCGACATTAAAACACTTTCACCCGAAGCCTACTGGACTAAGGGACACACAAGTTCACCCCACACATACTCTAACACAGAAAAACACACAGCCAGACATGGGCTGCTCCCTCCAGATGCTGCTGCCGCTGCTGCTGCTGACACTACTGTCTGCTCACCTGGGCTCTTGCCAGCATTACCTGCCGCTTTACCGACTCAGGCCCTCCCCAAGCGAACACCTCCCGGTACCAGACCTGAATGAGGACCCAGACCCAGAGTACGACCCGCGCGAACAGGACTTGGTGGAACGGACACTGCGGAAAAAGCTCGGGAGCAACTTTGACCCCAACTTCATGTCCATCAGCGCGCCAGCGCAGCTCAACCTCTCACACCCACAGCTCGAGCTGCGCGTTCACGGCCCGATGCCAAACGAGATCAAAAAGCTGGACCTGTCCGAGACGCCGTACGGCAAACGGGTCAAAGTGGGCAAGAAGGCCCGCCGGAAGTTCTTGCAGTGGTTGTGGACGTACACGCACTGTCCGGTGGTGTACGCGTGGAAGGACCTGGGCGCGCGTTTCTGGCCGCGCTACATCAAAGAAGCGAACTGCTTCAGCGAGCGCTCGTGCTCGTTCCCAGAGGGCATGTTCTGCAAACCGGTGAAATCCATCAACAAGACCTTCCTCCGGTGGTACTGCCAAGGGTTCCTGCGGCAAAAATACTGCACGTGGATACCGGTGCAATACCCGATCATCTCCGAGTGCAAGTGCTCATGCTGAATGAGCAACGAGCTATGTGTGTGTGTGTGTGTGTGTGTGTGTGTGTGTGTGTCTGCGTGAGTGTGTATGCGGGTGAGTGTGTGTTTGGGAGGGGGGGATAGAGAAAGTGGGGAAACACATAAAGGAGAGGGAACGTGAATGTGTGGGCCTGTGTGTCGTGTGTGGTCGTGTGGGTGTCCCGGCGGACGCATGTACGTGGACTGGAAATAAAAAAGAAATAAGCCGTTTTTTATTGCACTGTTTAAACTGTCACTGATGTGGGCACCATAGCGAATCTATTTTTTTATATAGCATTTTAATTGAAATACCAACATTGTATATATTTAAGAGAAGCGAAAGCAGCTATTTTTGTGTTATTGAACAGGACCATGTTTGAATTGAGCCCTGGCGGGGGAGTCGGCACTTCACACAGAAGACCTTTTAGGTGTTTTTTTTTTTTTTTTATCCGAAGATGGAATGCATACACTTCTCCAAGAAGTTCACTTTTTTCAACTGAACAGTAATGCTGACTGTTGTTTCACTGCAATGCTGCCTAGAGTTTTTTCTATGTATATTATTAATATCAGTAATAATAATAATTAAATGAAAAGTTGAGGATAAAATTATATATAAAGGCGTGAACTCAGCTTTTGGAATACCTATAGTATTGTAGAAAGGTTCCACAGAACTCTTATTTATTATTTTAACGGTTGTGATTATAGCGGCTGTAAAGGGATGGTTTAGCAGAATATACCGGATAAATATGGAAGATGATGTTTACTTGAATATTTCTAAAATAAAAAATTAAAAAGCATAAATAAAACGTATCCGTGTAAATGGTCATGATTACGCGTTTAGACAATAAAGTCTATGTTTTCAAGCATGTAAATGTCTCAGTCTTCTGAAAACGTGTGAATATGCCACCTTTTCTCTGGTACTGAGGTCTTGGAGGTGACGTGTGTTGCTGGTATGGTGTGTTGGGGGGCGTGTTATGGCTCTGAGACGTCCCGGGCTGAATGCACAGAGAGCGCGATCCCGCGTGGCGCGTGTGTGAGCGCGGGTTTAGGAGCGTCTGATTTATTGGGTTGTGTAACACGGGGCACATACCTAGAGCGCCTCGCGACAGAGCAGTTATTCATTGTACGAGCTGCTGGAGTCGGGTCGAGGAGTCCGTACGTAACTCGCTCCCTATCTGCGCAAGTGTGTTAACATAACGGTAAAATATCATTCGGTCATTTCAAACACTGTCAACGGTGAAATAGTGCAGCCTGCTAAAGACGAGTCGTCTGGCTCCCACCGCAAGAGAAAAAACTTCTTTAAAACTCTCCTGAGCGAAATGTGTGGAATGGAGTAGTTTACTGGACCGGTGGAAAAAGTGACAGTGGCTACTCTGCCAAACCCAAATCTCGGTGACACAAAAGCGCGATCTCCTACAATGGTGTACTGGTTGTGACGGTACCAGACTATCAATTAGCGGGCGGGTGAGCTGTCTACCCGTTAAAGAGATATAGTCTAATAAAGCGCTATCAGACGCGCGCTCGCCCGCAACGTAATCCTGACCGCGTCTGTGTTCGTCACGATCTCGGTTACCGCGAGCGAAGTAAAATAAACCAGCCAAAGCAGCTGTTATTAAAACGTTCAACTGCAACCGAGAAAACAGCCCCATGTGTGTATTTGTGTGTGTGTGTGTGTGTGTGTGTGTGTGTGTGTGTGTGTGTGTGTGTGTGTGTGTGTCTGCGGTTGGGGTTGGATTTGTCACTCGCCGTGCGGTTATTGTGACAGATACACAGGAGGGCCTGTACGTTGTGTGTGTGTGTGTGTGTGTGTGTGTGTGTGTGTGTGTGTGTGTGTGTGTGTGTTAGAGGGAGAATGTGTGCGTGTGTGTGTTCCCCGCTGTCAGCTCCTTTCTTGATGATGTCTCAGGGTTTTGGAGGCTGCGCCTGTGACGCCACGGCGCCACCGAGCCGGGCCCTCTCCCCAGCGTGTGTGTGTGTGTGTGTGTGTGTGTGTGTGTGTGTGTGTGTGTGTGTGTGTGTGTGTGTGTGTGTGTGTGTGTGTGTGTGTGTGTGTGTGTGTGAAACAGTAACCCTTTCAGCTTTTCGGCGTGCAGCAGTCTCTTGCTGGAGCGTGAAAGCCAATCTGCTCTGCAGCTAGAGCCTCTGCCGCCACACATTTCGAGTCGCGCGCACTAATAACATAAGCGCATTCAGATTCGCCCGCGACCAAATTTACCTTCAGGTTGTCGCACTCGTTGCCAAAACTTTTTACGTCCCTTCAGCCCACTCTTCCAATTTCACTAAGGGCAGAGGTACGTACAAAAATAACACTATTTAAAACAGGAATAAGGAAACTATCATAAAACGTTGATAATCAATATTATCAGCAGTTTTTTTCAGTTAGGTCCATCATGAAGATAGAGGCTACCCTCCCTAAGGTCTTAAGAAGCATAAACGTCAGAGCTTAGGACCCATAGGTGATGCATTTAAGTTCTCCCTTAGTTGAAAATGCGCTAACTCCAAATAGTAATTTCTGAGGTAGACGCCCTGCATGATCATCAAACCCAGAAGTGAGATTTGAGTTTTGACTGCCGTATTGTTTTTTTTTTTGTTTTTTTAATGACACGATCATATTCAAATTTACAATTATAACAGGAACAAGCATGTCAAAACAACTCAAGGGCTGACTCCAGTGGTAAATGATGCTAGTGCTACCCAGTCAGTGTTGTAGGCTACCGGGCGTCAGTGCTGTTCAGTAAACATACATGGGGAACATTCCCCGAACTCCTCTGGTAGACTTTCACTGCAACCCATGCATGTCTCTATATGTGTATTCCAAAACAGTTCATTTACGGGCTATAAAGGATAAGTAACACTTGACCAACATGTGTAAGATCCTGAAGTTACATTCTGCATTGCAAACTACTGTTAT
>NC_085015.1:26100295-26110295 GCF_963854185.1 Sardina pilchardus
TGTTGCTGTTAATTCTAGATCTTTTATTTCCACCCCACACTGATGTACCCACCTCTCCTTAAGCATTTTCTTTTTTGTTTTATCTCTTGCTTTCTCTCTCTCTCTCTCTCTTTCTCATATTCCACACGGGTCCTATCCAACCCATTGCTTCCTCGTGGATTAGGCTGTGTGTGGCGCTCAGGCAGAGAGTCCTGTGGAAAGAGAGGGGTCTCCTGCGTTATGGCTGGACTGGCTAGATATGTGCCGACTAGATGCCATTTAATCTATGTCATTAAATAATGTTAGGTGTCTACATGTGGGTATGTGCCATTCTACAATCTGGGAAATCTTTGATATTTCTAAATGAGACGTCAGATCATCAGAGGGTTCTATTGCCAGACGGGTATACAGTATTCCCGCTCATTCTAGCCTCAAGAACCTCCTGTCACAACTGCAGAACTCCCACGGAGTTCAAATGGGATCCTGTTGAAGAGTTTCCAGATGAGAACGCTTTGGCCTTAATGACTCAATTTTTAATGTGTGTGTGTGTCTGTGTGTCTGTGTGTGTGCATGTGTGTGTGTGTGTGTGTGTGTGTGTGTGTGTGTGTGTGTGTGTGTGTGTGTGTGTGTGTGTGTGTTTGTGTGTGTGTGTGTGTGTGTGTGTGTGTGTATTTGAGAGAAAGGAAGTGAGTGAGGAAGTCAGTGTGGGGTGTGTGTATGTATACGTATGAGTTGTAGGGAGAGTTAATTACTCATTCTTAACCCCAGAAATCCCACCTTCATGTGATGGGTGCCTCTCGACTGTTCCGGGAATTTGCCCTCTTCTGTGTGTGTGTGTGTGTGTGTGTGTGTGTGTGTGGCCTTCAAATTACATTTTCATGTGTGTGGCTTTGAAAAGACATATATGTAAATGCACATATATGAACCTCAAAGGAGAATACAGCTGTGGCTGTGAAAAGCCTGAAAAGCCTGTATATAGTATTATGATAGTATTAAACATAGTATTAGGATATAGTATTATGATAGTACTATCATAGTATTATTCATTATTATCATAGTATTAGAATATAGCATTATCATAGTATTAAAATATAATTTTATCGTAATGTAATACTATATTTCAATGTAATATAACCTTATCAGAGTCCTTTACTTCTATGTGACACATCTACTAGTTGCAATTCCTTCATCTTGGAAACAGTAAGCACAAATCAATGAGACCACACTGACAGAAACCCAGATGGACCATGAGGCGGTGCCCAAAGAATCAGCAGACAGAATGTGTACATGAACTGAAATAATAGGATACCTTCATATTGTGCTACATTTGTGCATTTCTGTAGCCTGGGTGTTCCCATCCTGCCTTGCGCGGTGATTTCTTTCACGCTGCTAAGGCAGTCTGGAAACTAACACCCACATTTTCGCCTGATGTTGGTGGCCAATCACAGAACAGGGGAGAAAGCAAGACCATGATGAGCTATGCACATTTGATAGACATCCATGGCGCCCAATGAACGGATCAGGGCATTTTTTCAAATACGAGAAAATGAATGTCTGGTTGCCAGACCACGTCTCATTTGAGAAGTGGTAGGCTCTAGCCAGGCTAGCATTTCTGTGACATTCTGATATTTATTTTCAGTGAGCCAAAGGAAAATGTATTTTCATTTGAACACACCATATTACAAGATTTTTGTTTGTGTTCCACTTCCTTGAGATTTTGAAAGACTTTGAAATGTCACCATGTTTGAACTGAATACATTGGCAAGTCAACAGTTATCTTTTTCATTAAATGACACAACACAAGTAATCCGCATGAGCTAATAATGACTAGAAAAGCACTCAGAGAGCGCAGACCTCCGCCTATATTGTTCTTCCTAGGTTGTCATACATGTGAACTTAAAGTGTAACTGCACCCTAAAATATTATATTATATTTGAGCTGTTGATTGATTGAAATTAAGTTGATTGAAGTGGTGACCTACACTATTACCAGGGTTAATAATGACAAAAACCGTGTTTCCCGAGAAAAGTAACATTTCGTATTGGAGATATAGCCCTCTACAAGTTGAAACATGCCATGGCATTTTGGTCCAAAATACTATTGTGCTGATGTAGTCCTGCAGTTTTCTACCGAGACTACGTCACTGGGTCGTTACAAATTAGGAATGAAACGCCCCAACACCTGCTGCCCTGATTAGCCTACCTGTGATAAGACAGCACTCATTCCCAGATTGACACGAAATCACCATGGTTGATGGGCTGCAGCAGTACTGCACTCCCTTCCAAATTTCAGAACGTCCTGCCCATTTTGAAAGCCTTTTTCAGAAATGTGAAGTGGGTGGAGTCATGGGGTAAAGTTACACTTTAAACTATTCCGATCGCCACCACATGGCCATACCATGCCATTACACCACTATGCGAAACACATAAACGGCTCCGGAATCCCGACGGTGTTAGGGATCACTTCCTTGGGTCATGTCTGACCTTCCCTGAAAATTTCATCGAAATCCATCCATCACTTTTTGAATTATCTTGCTAACAGACAGACAGACAGACAGACAAACAAACAAACAAACAAACAAACAAACAAACAAACAGACAGACAAACAAACATACGCCGGTCCCCGATGAAAACATAACCTCCTTGGCGGAGGTAATAATGAAGGCCTGCCATACATGAAGCTTTGGATAAACAATCTTATTATTATTGGCCATAAGGGGGTTTAGCCAATCCCACCTCAGCAATGGTACGGTGGCTGTCATAATTATGATGGTCCATTTCAACCATCTAAAATTCACCTGCTATGTTTGTCATGTTGATTTAAAAAAAAATTCCCCCTTTTTTCCCACCTTTCACTTCATCTTTGCTTCCTTGTTTTTCTCCCACTGATTTCGATCTCTCTCTCTCTGGTCCTCTTTACCTTCCTCTGTCTGGGTGTCTAACTCACTGATCATTTTTGTCCTCCCTTTCTCCCTCGCCTTCTTCATCTGGTCATTTGTGGTTAGTGCAGAGGAATCAGCTGAGCTGTGGCAGAAACATTAGGAAGAGGACAGGAGTGGAGAGACAGCACTCCAGAGAGAAAGAAATAGGTTACAGGATGCATGTCCTATCTTTCACACAGAAAAAGCTGGCACTACAAAATGTTGAGGTTGGCCAAGCTGATGTTGTTCACTTCTTTTATCAAGAAAATATGTCTGCCTTATACTGTATATTTGTGATTGACACACAATGTCCCCTCATAATTGCCTCAATTATGCATTTGCGCTTTTCTGCCAGTAGGTGCCGGGCGCGGACTAGTAACTGAAGACGGGAAAATCGAGGGAAAAGTACCGAGTTTATCCAGAGACTCTTTGGAGCGCGGCATGGCTCCTGTGGCATATGAGCAACTGTGAGACTCTTTTGTTATGAAATGTGGATGCCCATAATGACTTGAGCGTGTCAAGTCGTCGCCGTCGCCATCGCCATCGCCGCCCCCTCCAATAGCAAAATAAGGTAACACAGGTGTCGCGTAGTGAAACAATTTAGAAATGGCCGTCCCCACCACTTTTGAAGTCTGACTGATAGATGCACACACGAAGGAATCAGGAAAAAAAAAGTGTATTCCTGAGCATTTGAAAATGTGATATTCTCTCTCTCTCTCACACATACACACACACACACACACACACACACACACACACACACACACACACCTGCAGATGTTCAAATATGAGTGGACCTCCGTGGTTGGTTAATTAAAAGTTCCATTGTTCGATATCAGAATTAAAATATTACACTGCTTGGCTACGCTCGGTGAGACGTTACTGGGTGGTGCCATAAATACAAGCGGAATGTTGAGCAGCGGTGAACCTGATTTCTTCAAGTAGCCGTTGTTCCAGGGACAACACCCCTAAAGTTGTTCCAGGTCCAACAACTCTGTTAACCAATCACTGCTATGTGATGTCATCAATGTGCGACTTCACCCCCGTTCAAAATTTCCCTCCCGAAATCAACATCTTTTCAGCTCTGTGTAGGTAAGTCATTGCACTTTTTCTTCTGTTTCCCATGTAAAATAAGAGACTCAATGTGCATTTTCAAAATTATTTATTGTAAGAACTATGTTGTTTTGGTGCCAGTTTAGTAAGGAGTTTTCGAGTTCAATTCACCTTTTCGTTATAGCCCATATCTAAAGATATCAGTTAGCTGCTAATGGTAAGCGTAGTGTTCAGTCAAATTCAGGCAATATTGTAATGACATGTATGTTTACTCCTCAATAGCTGTTAGAATAGCTGTTTTAGCATGAGCTTGTTAATAGCAATTTGTAAACTACCACAAGCTCTTATTTTAACCTTTCAGTATGTTTGAATTTGCAATGTCATGTAGATTTAGTCAGTTATGCTAGCACTACTTGGCTAGAAGCACAGATTGTGGACTACTATTCTCCGATTGCCTCTTATTAGTGGGCTAAAATCTTTATTTAGTGTACATTAAGAGTTTATACTTCTTTTGATCTGCGGAGGGTGCTATTGAGGCAATGTTAGTACAGGTTCATCATTGATCAACCTGGACCAACATCACAACATTGATCCTGGGCCGTCATTACCATGTTGACCCAGGAGCAACATTTTCTCATTGACCCTGGGCTAACGTTACCATGTTGACTCAGGAGCAACATTTTCTTGTTGAGCCTGGGCTAACGTTACCATGTTGACCCAGGAGCAACATTTTCTCATTGACCCTGGGCTAACATTACCATGTTGACCCAGGAGCAACATTTTCTCGTTGAGCCTGGGCTAACATTACAATGTTGACCCAGGAGCAACATTTTATCATGAACTATTTGTGCCAGTTTATTTGCTTATATGCGTTGGACTAAACATTGATAGTAAAGAGTTAGCCTTTAACAGAACAATGTTTTCTTGTTGACCCTTTGCTTGGACTAGGCTTCAATATGTATACCCTGTCAGAGTATTCAATTAATTGGCCGCAATCCCGGTGTGAATGGGATCTTATATCAATATAGTAAAGTGCTCCAAGAAAACATTTATTGCCCTACCTTTAAGTTAGCGTACTCAGTAACTGACAGTGGTATTTGTGTGTTGTGTACATTTCAGAGATGGAGGATATAATCAAGGAAGCAGTTTTTAAAGAAGAAAAAAAGAGGGAAAGAAGGAAAAACACCAAGCTTCATATCCATTTTCTGAAAGAAGTTGATGAACAGGCACATATTAGAAAGATTAATAATGAAGAAAACACAGCATCTTTCAGGAAAACATGCTATTCCAGTTTCAGTGACCAAAAAAGTTGATGCTACAGTATTTGTTTCACTGTGCAAGGTCTGGTCCTGTGTCTGTAAAAAGCCAAAGAGTCACTGGATGCAAAGCGTACGTTTCATTCAAAGTCAGAAATGATCATAAAGGTTTGAAAGTGGTAGTGCAGAGAACGTGCAACGATAACAGTGGGCACAACCCACTTTTAAAAGAGGATGGCCACTGCCGTCGTATTCATCCAGACCTTATTCTGAAGATTGAAAAGTGGATCACTCTTGGACTTAAACCAGACATCATACTCCTCCAAGCCAATGAATGGTCACGAAAGCAAGGGAAAACCTATATAGAGATGTTGTCATGCCTCCTTTTTGGGGATTTTTTTTATTTCATAAAAAAATAAAATGTATTTAATACCCTGGAATACATGCTTTTAAGGAGAATGTACCTGTTGTTGAAACTAGCCTTTTTTTCTTTCACCCGATTGTGTCCTAGATCTTTTTATCTACACCATATGCATCCCACCCTGTTAATGCCACACTGGAAATTGCTTTGACTGTGGTGAGATCCAGGGCAAAAGCTGTGCTCAGATCAGTAATCAAATAATTGGTAATTGTTGAAAGATTGTGCTGTAACCGTATCTTACACTGATACCTACACTTAGTTGAGTCAAATTGTTTATAATTGGGGCATATCTGTCATACGCTTGCTATTTGTTTATCCAGCAAATAGCGACGTCCACAGACAAGGTGGAGTACTGTATGTTGCATGATTTTATGTATTGAAGCAAGTCAAATTTGTAGTTTCTTATGTCTCATTTCATCAAACTACAAATACGCTACCCGATCTGGTAAAGTTACATGCGGTTATAGCCAATAGAGGGACGCAGAGTGAAAGCAGAAGTGCCGTTCACCCTGTTACGAGTTGATGAACCGCTGAAATGATTTTGGAAACATTATTTTAGCATTTGGGAGATCCGGGGCCTTTTCACGCACTTTGAGGCAGTCAGCTATACCTTGAGATTTTTAAATATTTAATCTAACTAAAAACATCTAATGCAAAAGTGGCACATATGGTTATATTCTAGAGGTCCTCCACAATAATTATATGAGAGTAAAGTGGAAACTAGTTGATTTAAAGTTTCTGATGGTGTCACTTATAAATTATGTTTCTAGGACAAAAACTAGCAGAGATTGAGATGTAAGTTTGGAACAGTTTTTCAAATCCCCAGGGGGGGATTTAGACTCGGGTTAAGGTACAAAAAACTCTTTCGTGTTGCTTTAAAAATAACCTTCACCACGGCACCAGATAGACATGTAATTGAGAGATGAGGAACAGGTCTACTTTCTTCTTACAGCCCGTTGGCCCATGATTCTTCAAACCTAAAATTCCCTAGACCTCTACTTTTACCTCAGCTTTACCCATTAAGGTATGGTAAGGTACTGTATGTAATAAGGTAATGTTAATTTCAGGGTTACTTTGGTGTTCCAGCATTTTCAATTAAAGATATTGAATGTTATCAATCACTTTGTGATAGACCTCTGTATAAAAAATGCTCTCATGAATAATACAAATGTTAAAGTTGTAGTGTAGTGATTTTGGCCTATACAGGCCTCACTGAACCAAGCCTATTTGAAGTTTGCCACAGGAAGCAAAGAGAGAAAGTGGGATATGTTTTTATGTCTGTGTAAGTGCACTTATACTGCACATCTGATCAGCTGATCTGTAGGTAAAACTATATGTGCCTGGAATCAAATTTAGTTACGTATGTTTAAGTTGTTTTTTAACAGAAGACCATAGGTGTCACAAAGTCAAATTAAATACCCCAAATGTTATGAAAATATTCATGAAAATTTGTCTTTCATTGATTCAGATGTCCTGTATGAACAAAGACAAAAAGCCCAATTACATCTAATTATATGACATTTAATTAGACTGAAACACAACTGGGGGTTTTAAGACAAAACACAATGTGGCTTTACAACAAAAAACACAACTAAAAGGACAACAGTTAGTGCCTTTCATTTGCCAACCCTGTCCAGCTTGTCAATAAGAAAAGACATAGTAGCATCCAAAGCTGGAGATCCAAATTGATGATTCCGTCAAGGCTGCTTTCAGGTTGCTTTGTAATTTCTGAAGTGTCTTCCTGTAATGAGGATACGCAAATGTTACGTAAGAATATGAAAAATAAGACTTTGAAGAACAAGAGTGCATTTTGTCTCATTACAAAAGACAACTTTGGATAACACTAGACAGTAACAGTAGTTTTCATGAACTCTAACAGGAAGACTTCAAAGAACATGCAGTGCATTGCATTTTCATGCAATTAAGAATAAGGCATAAGTATAAAACAGTAGTGTGGGTCAGTGTAACTGGAAAATGGAAAGTGTAGTGTTAATCTAGGATGGAAGAACACTTAGTTACAGTACATCAGCACATGCAGCATCCACTCCGTCACAGACTGTGTCAGCAGTAACATCCAATGCCAGTCTAGTGGCAAAACCATTGGCCAGCTCCTTTGCTTCCTGCTCTGACAGGGCGCTGAATATTGTTGTCCTTGTTTTTTTTTTTTTGGGGGGGGGGGGGGGGGGGTAAAGCTTTTACGATAGCAGGCACATTCTTTTTTCCCCGTCCCTGAAAAGAACAGTAATTGTGCAATGTTAGGAAAATGTTGCTCCTGGGTCAACATGGTAACATTAGCCCAGGCTCAACAAGAAAATGTTGCTCCTGGGTCAACATGGTAACGTTAGCCCAGGCTCAACAAGAAAATGTTGCTCCTGGGTCAACATGGTAACGTTAGCCTAGGCTCAACAAGAAAATGTTGCTCCTGGGTCAACATGGTAACGTTAGCCCAGGCTCAACAAAAAAATTTTGCTCCTGGGTCAACATGGTAACGTTAGCTCAGGGTCAATGAGAAAATGTTGCTCCTGGGTCAACATGGTAATGACGGCTCAGGATCAATGTTGGTCCGGGTTGATCAATGATGAACCTGTACTAACATTGCCTCAATAGCACCCTCCGCAGATCAAAATAAGTATCAACTCTTAATGTACACTAAATAAAGATTTTAGCCCACTAATAAGAGACTAATCGGAGAATAGTTGTCCAAAATCTGTGCTTCTAGCCAAGTAGCCTAACTGACTAAATCTACATGACATTGCAAATTCAAACATATTGAAAGGTTAAAATAAAAGCTTGTGGTTTACAAATGGCTATTAACAAGCCCATGTTGAAATTTCTAACAGCTATTGAGGAGTAACATACATGTCATTACAATATTGCCTGAATTTGACTGAACACTATGCTTACCATTAGCAGCTAACGGATATCTTTAGATATGGGCTATAACGAAAAGGTGAATTGAACTCGAAAACTCCTTACTAAACTGGCACCAAAACAACATTCTTACAATAAATAATTTTGAAAATGCACATTGAGTCACTTATTTTACATGGGAAATTGTTGAGAAGAAACAGTGCAATGACTTACCTACACAGAGCTGGAAAGATGTTGATTTCGGGAGGGAAATTTTGAACAGGGGGTGAAGTCGCACATTGATGACATCACATAGCAGCGATTGGTTAACAGAGTTGTTGGACCTGGAACAACTTTAGGCAGTTGTCCCTGGAACAATGGCTACTTGAAGAAATCAGGTTCACCGTTGAGCAGCTTATGATAGAGTAACACACACAAAGAAGAGAGAGAGAGAGAGAGAGAGAGAGAGAGAGAGAGAGAGAGACGCACATACAACCCCGTTCTCTCTTTCTCACTAACACACACTCACACACACACACACACACACACACACACACACACACACACACACACACACACACACACACACACACACACACACAACTGTGACCTGCTAAATGGCTAAATAGTTAAATAAATGACAAACATTCCCAATTCTGTTCCTTCGGGCAATGTGAGCCTTGGATCTTGGCCTTGTTCCAAGGCGAGGTGCCCCCTGCGAGCGCAGAACCCATCAGCGCCACCAGCCCTCTCCGATGTGGCTTGCGAGGATTGTTTTTAATAATAATTAATAAGGTTATAAAGAACCGCATCTGTGTCCAGTTTCGCGTATGCCCCCCGGTCCCTACAACTCACTTTCAACAAGTTCCGTGTTTTTGTGCGTGTGTGTGTTCTCATTATTACACGAGCCATCTGGTTTCCAGAAAGGACTGAGACTGAGAGCAGCATGCTTGCGCGTGAATTTACACAAACACAGCCGGTGTTTCCGTTGTTCTGATCAGACGTTGAGAAAGACTTCGAGTTCAATTATCAATTACTTTGAAGTATTGATTAACATATTTTAGGGGTCCATTTTAATCTGTCATAGTTTTTTCATAAACATTCACCAGTTCAAGTCTCGTGTGAGAGCTCGTTCTCTCTCTGTGTGTCTGGTATTGATTGAAACGCTCTTTATGTACGCCGGGCTGTCCGCGTGCAGCAGTTTCTCACCTATGAGCTCTCTTCCCCCACACATCCACGCGCACGCACACACACACACACACACACACACACACACACACACACACACACACACACACACACACACTCCCCCTCATATCATTTCCCCCCTCACTCCCCTCAGTCAGTTTAGATCCGTATCGTGGTCTTAGACACACGTAGAGCCTCCAGTCCCGTCGCTCCACTATAACGGATTGTAACGTTTTTTTTTGTCTTGCTCAAGAGCGGAACTTCAGACACAAATAACACTGCCCGCGATGAGGCCCGGAGGAAAAGTTCAAAAGCCGTTATCTTCAAGAGCC
>NC_085015.1:26140049-26155049 GCF_963854185.1 Sardina pilchardus
TGTGTGTTTTATTTATCAGTGGTGATTATTCACTAAGGAGAAAATCTGACCAAAGAGAACATTTCCCCTCGCACACTCATATCCCATCTCTCTCTCACACACACACACACACACACACCTACTGTACACACTCAAATACACATTCTTACAAACCAGGAGTGTATTAGTGGTTTTGTCTATGTGTGTGTACCCAAAAGAATTTCAAGGAAACACTAAGACACCTTAGCGCGCTCTCTCTCGCGGTCTCGCTCTCTGACACACACACTCACATACACACACATACAAAAACACATACATACACACACACACAATCTAACATAATGGCTTCCTTTATTTCTGTGCTTAGACTGTGAATCTTACTGTAAACCAGTGAAGGGAAATCTGAAGATCAACATGAAGAAGTACTGCAAGAAAGACTATGGTAAGGCACCTCTCTCACACACACACACACACACACACACACACACACACACACACACTGGAACCTCAAATCCTGGTTCATTTAAAAGTAGTCCTGGTTAGTCCATGCCTTCCCCTCCTCCAGGTTTTGAGAGAAACCAGATGTTGATCTTTTGTGATCACGTCGTAATGATGAGTGACAGGATTGCAGATGTGCCATGTCGGATTAGTAGGCGTGCCTACTGACATATTGCAACCATACCGTACACCCTCTTTTGTTCATGGGCCAACTTTGCCATGTTGACTTACAAAAACGTATAAGAAAATGTTTCTTAAAAACGGTGTTCATTTTCTACCAATTTTGACTGCTGCCAAGTCCAACAGCTGTCATAGATCTTTGCCGGTACATGATGTCTTTGTTCAGTTTGGTTAGGTGAGAACTATCAAATGCCACATCCAATCCATTTGAGGTTCGCCAGCCTCGCTGTAGAGCCCATTACCTATATATGAACTGCCCTCAGTGTCACTGGATGGGCCTGTTTGGCTTGGCATCCCCTGCTAGCACAGATACCCGCTGAATACAATGATGCTGAAGTTGCTGAGTTGTCTTATTCGCTCCTCGGTGCTCTCTCCATATTATGGGTTTGGAGCTGGCACCCGGAGAAAGCCATTATTACTAAGTTACGCTGCTGGAAAAACAGCAGAATGGATTTAATAATCTCCATATATATTTTGTCATTGCACACCTCTTACCGTCATGAGCGGAGCCAGGAAAAGAACACCCCATTTGTACGCTGACAACAACCTTTCAAACAACTGCAGCCTTCCAATGGATCAGTCTTCTCAGTCTTTCCCACAGACACACATAGAGCATGAATCCATAAATCTCTAGCTAGCTCTGTACCCAGAACAGCTGTTGACCTAACCGCCGACGTGCCTGTGTCTCTCTCCAGCCGTGCAGGTGAACGTGCTGGACATGCAGACGGTGGGCGACTGGGCCAAGTTCACCGTCAACGTGGTGTCCGTGTACAAGAGCCGCGGCGAGCCGCTCAAGCGCGGCGACAACCTGCTGTGGATCCACATGAAGGACCTGGCCTGCAAGTGCCCGCGCCTGCAGATGAGCAAGCGCTTCCTGGTGCTGGGGACCAGCGAGGGCGCCACGGGCACGGGCACGGGCACGGGCAGCAACGCGGGCGCCGGCTCCGCGCCGGGCGTGGGCCTCCTCGCCGACAAGAACAGCCTGGTCATCCAGTGGCGGGACGTGTGGACGCGGCGGCTGCGGAAATTCCAGCGCAAGGAGAAGAAGGGCAAGTGCAGCAAGGCATGATGACCGCTGCCCTGACCGCTCGACCTTCAGACTGACCCCTACCCATCCCCACAGTGACCTTTGACCTCCCTGCCCCCCCCCTTTCCCCTCCCTGGAGCACATTTACAGAGACTGTATGTACCCTGCCTGTGTGGGACCACTATGTGTATATTGTATTATTATTTGAACTCTCTGTTTCTTTTCTACTGGTCTGCCTTGTAAAGGGACCATAAAAAAGGGGAAGACGTGTCCGCCACGACTCTCGACAACGACAGTCAAATGTCCACTTTTGCTCTCCCCTAGTCCCACGTTTCAGTCCCTTAAAGACTTGACCCCACTCTTGTCCCCCCCCTCTAAGCCAACGCTGATGGGCTAGTCTCATCAAACGATCACCGCACCCTGGATGCATGACCTTCCCGAGCCAGGGATGCGAGCCGAGCTCTAAGCTACCTGAAGGATGGATTTCTGCACTCACACAAACCTGCTGGACACCTCCCCCCCCTACACCGACCAATGAAACTGCACAACCTGCGTTCTACTGCCTCCTCCGCTGTTCACCTCCTGTTACCGTACTCACCTGATCTCCACAGTGTCCTTCAAACTCTGCCCTCATGAGTTCTCTCTCTCCCCCTCCCTCTCTCTCTCTATCTCTCTCACTCCCTGTCTATCTCTCTGTGAACCCTTCTCCATCTATTCGGCCTCCCCTGGTTCCTTGCGTATTTAGAACCTTGTATCTCTCTCTCTCTCTCTCTCTCTCTCTCTCTCTCTGTGTATCTCTGTGTCCCTCTGTATTTATAGAACTCCATGAGGCCTACAGCCTGGACTCCTCGTCCTCCACTGCTGCTTTTCATCACTGGTGCTCTCTCTTTCTCTCTCTTTCTCTTCCTCTCTCTCTTTCCCTCTACCTCTCTCTCTCGCTATCTCTCGCTGCCTGTTTCTGCAGCTGCTAACAGGCTGCTCAATCACACACCAAACGCTCCACCCCCCCGTCACACTCAGGCCTGGCTAAGCGATTCCTCCTTCTGGGTGATGGATGCCTCGGACAGAAGACAGGAACCTGAACTGTGATTGGTTCCCTCTTCAGCAGAACATCCAGGAAGAAATGACATCATCCTCAGATAGACAGACAGTGTGTTTTTTTTTAAAGACTGACTCTCTTCTCAATAAGGTCTTCCAATAGTGGTGCATATCATATAAACATATGATTACATGTGATTCCTTCTAATACTGCCTACTTTCTGAGTGCATGAGTGAGTTTGTGTGCATGACGCATAAGGATGTACAAACTTAATGATGAATGGACACACACACACACACACACATGCACACACACACAGCTAGGCTGGTCGGTCTGGAAAGTTTTTCCCGTGCCATGTCTGCTCTCCCAGGAGAGGGTTTCTTTATGTTTTTGTGTTTGAATGTTTGTGGTTTGCTCTGGGCTCCGTCCGGCGGACAACAAGAGTTACGGCAGAGCCAAGCCGAGCCCAGCCGAGCGCCGCGTCGTCCAACGCGAGCGAACATTCTGCTCCGAAGGAACCTTCCAGAAATGCTCCCCCCCCCAACCCGCACCCCCCTCCCCCACCCCCACCACCACACCACCATTCCCAAAAACCCACTCTGAAATCTTTCCTTTCTTTCGTTGCCAGACTGCATTTAAATTGAATCATGTGGGGGGAGGGTGGATGCCACCGCAAGAGCAGGAGGGAAAAGAGGGTGTAGCGCGAGCGTCTGTTTGCATGTTTGCATGTTTTCATTATGCTGCTCTCCGGCTCTCTGCTGATTTATTTCAAATGCTCGTTGCCGCGTAAACAGAACCGCAGCGCCAGCCAAACCCACCGCTGCCACGGCAACCCCTGCATGTCTCCACCGCACTGCGCTAGCTGCTAGCATAGCGGCCTGTTTGGATTGTCATACTTCCAGCTCTCGTTCTCTCCCTCTCCCCCTCCATTCTCTCTCTCTCCATTCTCCCTCTCTCCCTCTCTCTCCCCAAATGCCTAACTCCCAGTCTTCCTTTCCTGCTTTTCGTTCTCACCACATCTCATGCACTTTCTTCATTTCTCCCCCCACACTCCCTTTGCCCCACAACTGCCTCACTCTATCCCCAAAAGTCTCTCTCTCTCGCTCTCTCTTTGAGTCTCTGTTTTTGCCAGAAGCAGCCTGATTGGGTGTCCTGTTTTCATTTTCAGAAGGAATGTATATGAAGTGAAATGGCCCAGATTGTATAATCCTGATGCAAACCTGACACACACACACACACACACACACACACACACATACACGCACAAGCCCATGTGTTCACACACACACACACACACACACACACACACACACGCATATACACGTCAATCCACAACAAATATACACACCCATATGCACTCATGGATAGTTTCATGTTTGAGGTTAAATGTGGGGATCAATGCTTTTGTTTCATTTTACTTCAACCACAGTGTGTCTAATTCAATCAACCATGAACACACACACACACACTCACAGACACACACAGACATACTGTACACACTCACCTCTGTCCCAAAACTGGTGATGCCAAATCCACCCTGGAACCAAAGCTGGATGAATCTGAGTTTGTCCTGCTTTTTTCAACCAGCTGTGTTTTCTCCCATTCCTGCAGAGTGTGTGTGTGTGGTGTGTGTGTGTGTTATGAGAGAGAGAGAGCGAAAGAGTCCTTTTAAAAACTGAATTCTCCATGTTAGGCATTTAATAACTTGTGTAGCATATTATTACTGAAAATGTCCACACAAATTATACGTGTCTTTGCATGACTTTGTATTGCTGTTATTATCGCTATGCGTATGAATGTCACATTCAATGTTGAACATATTTGGAAAAGGTTCTTTACTTTGCTCTTGATGTAGAATTCTCTCTGGTCACAAGAACCCTTTTATCCTCAAATGGTTCTACATCAGATCCCCATCTGGCTCCACTTAGAGCTGAAAGGCTATGCTTGGCACTGGGCTGGTGGCTCCTAGCAGAGGTGCAGGAATGGTTCGACTCACACACAATTTGGTGTGTGTGTGTGTGTGTGTGTGTGTGTGTGTGTGTGTGTGTGTGTGTGTGTGCCTGTGTGTAAGTGTGTCAGAGGAGACAAGGCTTCTGTGTATAGGTTTGCCGGCTCAGGATGCTTTGGACGGGAAGTTGACAGCTTCTGACCGTAACGGGAGTGTGTGTCTGTGTGTGTGTGTGTGTGTGTGTGTGTGTATTAGGTCTGCTGTGTGAATAAAGCACATTCTGCTGTGAGAGTTGAGAGAGGACAGTGTGGTGTATAGGTGTGTGAGCACCGAGTAGAAAGCGGGTCCTCTTGAACACTAGTGTGTATTTCTGGGTATGTGTCTGTGTGTGTGTGTGTGTGTGTGTGTGTGTGTGTGTGCATGTGTGTGCCATGCAGGTGTTTCTCTGTAACACTCTCGTCTCTTAAACACCGCTGAGGTTTCGCCAAACACCAACATATCCGTTCAAGGTTTCCATGGTGACCGGCGGGTACAAACTGCTGTTATTTGGAGTCGGGTGTGAGCCAGTGTTGCTTTAACAAGCGTCTCTCGCTCACTCCTCTTTCGTTGTCCACAGGTGTGTGTTTGTGTGTGTGTGCATGTATGTGTGTGTGTGTGTGTGTGTGCGCGCGTGCATGTGTCCATGTGTGAGTGTGTGTTCGTGCTCACGCCTCGTTAAACTACGGAAGGCGAGCTGCACGCGAGCCGGGACTGAAAAGAGCATTACATCAAAAGTGTTCAAAGAACATTGTGCTTGGTGTTGGTATGTGTGTGTGTGTGTGTGTGTGTGTGTGTGTGTGTGTGTGTGTGTGTGTGTGTGAGAGAGAGAGAGAGAGAGAGAGAGAGAGAGCTCTTTGAGTTTATGGGTGTTCCCTCTAATCAGACCGAGCTCAAATATTCTGAACGCAAACTTCACACGTCCCACATGGTTAAAGTCTGTCGCTTTCTCTCTCTGTCTCGCACACACACAGACCAAGACCCACACACACACACACACACAGTTGGCAGACCCACTCCAGTCTGGGTTTATGCATCCCCGATGGTAATCTGGAGTGTACTAATGATGTAAATAGGACTAGTGGCCGCACGCTAACGTTCCTGCCCTCCTCTCTGTGGTGTGGTGCGAGTGGTGAAGTGGACAGCTCTGGACTTTCCAGATCAGGGTCCAGGAGAGGCCCGGGGAGAGGGTCAGAGAGGAGCTCTGAACTGCCCATCCCTCTCTCTCTCTCTCCCTCCCTCTTTCTCTCTCTCCCTCTTTCTCTACCCCGTATTCCATCTTTCCTGCGGACAGAAACAATGAGCGACGAGCAAAAGCTACGGTGTCTCAAGAGGGACATGTGTCCATCGGCCTTGTGTGGAGAGCACAGTTGTGCTGGCCTTACTCCTTGTGTCTCATTCTCATGCATTCTCTGTATGTGTCACTCAGACGCAATGACCACTGACTTTTTAATCGTAAATGGAAATAAATTATTAGCTAATGATTCCTTTGTGGCATCTATTTTTCCTTTGTCGTGTCCTCTGAGTAGACCAGCTAGGAGAAAAGGGATTGTGTGTGTGTGTGTGTGTGTGTGTGAGAGAGAGAGAGAGAGAGAGAGTGTGTGTGTGTGAGTGTGTGTCTGAGTCTGTGTGTGGGTGTGAGTTCCACCCAGCAGCTCCTGCAGTTCTGAAAATAAACAGAAGGACTGCTAGCCCCCAGACTCAAGAAACCTAATGCTCACAGTGCACCACCACACCCTTACACACACACACACACGTTGAATTTCTCGCTCACACGTGCGCTCTGTCTCTCTCTCTCTCTCACACACACACACACACACACGCATATCACACACCATACATCAACAATACTCACACAGAAACACGTCCCCTTTAGTAATTGAGCTGGACTCTCCTGCTCTAGCCCTCTCTCTGTCCAGTCTCTCTCACATCTCTCCTCTCCTGCCGTCTATATTCATCCCTGCACTCCAGTCTTCCCCTCCTCTCTTCTCCTTCATCTCCTCTCTCCTCCTGTCCCATCATCCGTCTCTCTTCTCCTCCTCTCTTTTATTCACCTCTCTCCTCACACCTCTCCTGCTTTCATTTCCCCCCGGAGAAGGAAGCAGTCTGTTCTTCACCACTTTAGGATCTAGACAGAGGGAGTGAGAGGGGGAGACCAGGCTATGTGTGTGTGCGTGTGTGTATACCGTATGCGTGTGCGTATACCGTAAATGTGTGTGTAGGTGTGTGTGTGTTCGCGTGTTTCAAGGAAATGTCACACCCTCGTGTCCCCATCCATCTTAATCCACCCCCATCCGCCCCGCTCACCACACGGCCTCCTGGGACAGCACAGTCATCCTGCAAAGCATCACCCACGGCAAAATCACACACACACACACACACACACCCGGCTCACACACACTCGGCTCACACACCTCATCAACTCACATATACACACTTAATCCTCTTCCTCTTCCAGGCCATACATCACTCCATTCTGGCCCATAGCACTTGCTTCCTCATTCATCTGACAGGCTTTCATGGGCTATAGAGCCATACCACACTATACGACACACACTTTAAAACTACTTCTCCTGCCTGAGGACCCTCTTTCTTTCTTTCTCTCACTCTCTGTGTGTGTGTGTGTGTGTGTGTGTGCATGTGTGCGCACGCACGTGTGCAGGTGTGTGTGTGTGTGTGTATTTGTGTGTCAGAGTCTGTCTTTCCTCTCCTATGTCAAGTGGCTGTTAAAATAACAACTTCTCTCTCTCATTCCTCTCTCACTTTTTTCTGTTTCTGTCTATCTTTCACCATCTATCTGGTTTTTTTCTGGCTTCATCCCTCCATCTATCATCCTGGCAGACACACCTTCAGCTCCTCATTTATCCCCCTGCATCTAATGTCAGCTCACACACACACACACACACACACACACACCCAGGTGAGTGCCTGGTCTTTTCAACTTCTCTCTTGGTTTATTATCGCAAGGCAGTCCCATGCCAACATAAGCAGGAAACAAAGAAAGCAGATGTGTGTGTGCTCATGTGTGTGTGAAGAAAGATGTACCTGAGTGAGTATGTAAGTAGATTGTGTGTGTGTGTGTGTGTGTGTGTGTGTGTGTGTGTGCATGTGGGTGTGTACTGTATATGTGTTTGTGTGTGTGTGTGTGTGTGTGTGTGTCAAGGAGGGAGTAAAGTGACAGGCCAGGACCATCAATCGTCCTCCACCACCCACCTGCTTTAAGGGGAGTCTGAGGACAGTCAAATAAACACAGGAATCGCACAGGAACGCATGCCAGGGTAAATACAATGTACAAGTCAGCAGCACCGCGCACAGATAGCTCTGAGCGCAACTCCAAACAGTCAGATGCAGCGTGTGATGGATTTATTGGAGAGAGGACTTGTTTGGATTCGGCCTTCATAGGAATTCCTGAGAGAGAAATGCATTAATACCTTTCTCCAGCTTTCTCTCCATACCTGTCTGGTATGTGCGTGCTTGTGTGGGGGTATATCTGTGTGTGTGTGTGTGTGTGTGTGTGTGTGTGGGCAGTGGCTTGCTGATTTGTCTTTCATGTCCTGCCAAAGCCACCTAATTCTGCCCAAACTAGAGGTCATTACAGCAGTACTTCAAACTACAGACCGCCGCTACAAACTGCCCTGGACAAATATGTGTGTGTGTGTGTGTGTGTGTGTGTGTGTGTGTGTGTGTGTGTGTGTGTGTACTAGTTGTATGTTCTCCTGTGTTGGACGTCCTTCATAGAGTTGGCAGAACTATGCTCTCCAAAACACAAGTGATCACCACAGTGCAAAGTTTGTCTGACAGAGAAATCCATAGTTTGAATTTACACATCCAGTGTTTTTGATTTAAAAAGTCAATATCCAGACCTCTTTCAATATATGGTCCGTTTTTACACAATGACTCGCCCCAAACGCTGAGAAGCACGAGAGGACAAGAGAGGAAACTTTGAACATGCCACATCATGTGTGGAGTCTCCCCAGAACACCAGGTTATGAAACTGCAACCCAGAACCCACAATCCATAATCCATAATCCACGCTCGCCTGCTCGCCCGCAGCCACCGCCCCCCCCTCTCACGCACTGACGCCATGACATCAGAGCGGCCGTCTGTCCACCACACCGCCTGGACGGAGGACAGTGCGGAGCTAGCATCTAGGAATGTGACCGTACATAAACAGATTCAGATTCAACACATGTGCTCAATGCCCCATGTATTGCCAGTGGTTTATTTGTGTGTGTGTGTGTGTGTGTGTGTGTGTGTGTGTGAGTGTGTGTGTGTGTGTGTGTGTGTGTGTGTGTGTGTCTGTGTGTGTGTGTGTGTATGTGTGTGTGTGTGTGTGTGTGTGTGTGTGTGTGTGTGTGTGTGTGTGTGTGTGTGTGTGTGTGTGTGTGTGTGTGTGTGTGTGTGACTGTGTGTGTGTGTGACTGTGTGTGTGTGTGTGTGACTGTGTGTGTGCTGTTAACAGATGTGAATAACTGAGCATCTGTGGCTGTCCTGAAGCTAGAGGAATTTTTGAACAGCACTCAACAGATGCCAGGTCTAGATGTGTACTTGTGTGTGTATCACCTGTGTGTGTGTGTGTGTGTGTGTGTGTGTGTGTGTGTGTGTGTGTGTGTGTGTGTGTGTGTGTGTGTGGGTGGGTGGGTGGGTGGGTGTGTGTGGGTGGATGGGTGTGTGTGTGTGTGTGAGAGAGAGAGAGAGAGAGTGTAGAAGACAGAGAGAAACAGAAGAGAGAGAGAGAGAGAGAGAGAGAGAGAGAGAGAGAGAGAGAGAGAGAGAGAGAGAGAGAGAGAGAAATGCTTTCTAAGATAATCCTTGCCCACAGACTGATTTTGATTGGGTTCTGTTGAAATTGAGGATGAGGCTTCCACTTCAAGGTCAGTAACATAAGAAGTGGGTGTGGGTGCACAGGCATATTTGAGTGTGTGTGTGTGTGTGTGTGTGTGTGTGTGTGTGTGTGTGTGTGTGTGTGTGTGTGTGTGTGTGAGAGAGAGAGAGAGAGAGAGAGAGAGAGAGGGAGAGAAAAAGAGAGAGACAGAGAGAGAGAAAGAGAGAGAAAGTGCATGTGGTTAGAGATGGTATGGTATTTGAGGTCAGAAACTCACATAAAAGTGGTGCAGATGAGAGACCATTGTGTTCAGACCGTAGGCAGTTGGCAGGCTGAACTTTGGTGGATTGGCATCATTTGGTGATGTGTGGTGTGTATTAGCTTAGTCAGCCATAGCATTTCAATAATCCGTGTGTGTGTGTGTGTGTGTGGTTAAGTGTGTATATATATGTGTGTGTATGTGTGGTGGTGGTTGAGTGTGTGTGTGTGTGTGTGTGTGTGTGTGTGTGGTGGTTGAGTGTGTGTATGTGTGTGTGTGTGCGTGTGTGTGTGTGTGTGCGTAGGACTAAGAGTGATCACTCTAAGGCTTTGATTAAATGAAATGTCAACATAGTTTACTACAGCATACAGACAATGAGAAGTAGTGTCAGCAGACAAAAACATGAATCCATTATATTTTCCACGATGGAAATCTTCACAAAGATGTATTACTCTGCATTAATATCAAAGCTGTATGTGTGTGGGAGAGCGGGACTGTGTGTGTGTGTGTGTGTGAGAGAGAGAGAGAGAGAGAGAGAGTGTGTGTGTGTGTGTGTGTGTTTAGGACTATGTGTGAGCATGTGAATGATTGTGTGTCTGTATATGTGTGCTAATAGATAAATGTTACTAGTGTGTTTAATCTACTTTTCTAGAACCTTCAGAATGAAGAGAGCAACCTTTCCGACACACACACACACACACACACACACACTATGAAGATGAATTTCATCAGAGGATGTGTGCATTAGATAGAGCTTTAAGCAACACTCACAGAGTCTCCATCAGTCACACGTACGTTTACACCAGCTGACACCACTGGAAGGATAGATGGTGTCAGTGTATGTGTCTGCGAATGCGTGGAGCTGGGTGAGTAAGTCTGGATGTGTTTGTGTGTGTGTGTGTGTGTGTGCGCGCACACATGCTTGTGTGTGTGTGTGTGTGTGTATATATACGTGTGTGTGTGTGTGTGTGTGTGTGCTAGAGAGTAGTTACATGAGCAGGTGTTGCTGATGGGATATATCTGATGTATCTAAGCAAACTATCTTTGAGCATCATTACTCAACCCCATCTTCTTTATCTCGCTGGCAGGTCATTTATTCTCTCCCTCTCCCTCTCTCTCTCTCTCTCTCTCTCTCTCTCTCTCTCTCTCTCTCTCTCATTCTTTGCCTCTTAATCGTGTTCTCCATCTTTCAGGCATTTGCAGACATATACACAGCAACTCAGCTCCATTGCTGGTCCTGGTTGGAGTCAGAGTGTGTGTAAATGTGGCCAGGTGTGAGGGACGCTGCCTCTCTCTCTAGACTGTGACTCCTGGCACCAGGACCAGGACCAGAGCATCCACCCGTGCACCCTTCTGATGCCAGAGCAATAGAACTACACTCTTTAAAAAAGGGTTCCTGGGGTGCTATATAGAGCCATGCAGGCGTTAAAGAACCCTTAGGGGTTCCTTTGGTGGACACTTCAAAATGGTTTAATTAATCAATAAGCCCTGAGAGGCCGTGGTTTACACTGACTTTAGAACAGCTAAGGGGCGTTGTTAGGCAACGCGAAGCGGAGTCCCTAAAACCCCCCTTAGCTGTTCTAAATTCAGTATAAACCACGGACTCGAGTGGCTTATTGCTTTTCGTCACTACATCGATCTAGGTTTCATGAAACAAACAAAAAAAATTCACAGCAACAAAAAAATTAACAATGTATTAATAGATAATCATTCTTCCGCCAAGAAACATATTACATATGAATGGTTGTCATGCAACAACGAGACGCAGCTACTGTACCTTTTGTGCAAGTTGTGGTAGCGCATTACTATAGAACGAAATGCGGTCAAGGTGTGTGATTACGCTGGAATTTACAATGGCATCGAACGTGATTCAGCCAATCATAATCATGGACCGGAACTATCCGTTTTTAGAAAGAACCATTTAGGGGTGCCATATATGCAATATGCAATAGAACCATTTTTGGCTCTATATGGCACCTTTTTTTCTAAGAGTGTACAGCTGTAGTTCTGGAGAGGACTCTGAAGCACCACAATAAACATCAATTTAGTAAAAATGCATAGAATTGTCATGAATGGTTTTCTGAGTGTATGTATTGAATACAAAAATATTTAATTTGAGGGGGAACTTCCTAATGTGACATGTTGAGTTCCACAGTATGACTATAGTCTACTCCATGTGTATGGGTTGCTTGCATTAAGCTGGTCATTCACTAAAATATGAGAGCTAACAGCCCAAAGGTTACATGGAACTGGCTGGACTGGGCTGAAATGGAACAAATGACCAAACGTCTTGCCTTACCAGCCCTAGCTGAGTAGTCTATGTAATGACCTGGATCCAAAAATACTCACATTGCCACAGGTTATATGAGCTTACAGCTAGAGCTGAAACAGTAACAATGGCCACTGTAATCACATCACCTGAAACAATGGAAACCAATAATTCCATCCAATAATTGCCAACCAATAATTCTATAACTAAAAATGTTATTGAGTCAACAACAGCAATCATATAAGTCAGCCACCATCCAAATAGAACTCTAGTACTACCCTAAACCAATACTGAAACCTACCTTTATTCCAATCCACAATGTCAAAGTAATTCAGTGCAGTTTCAGGATTTGTTGTACTATTGGTCTCCCCCTACAGTTGTGGAGTATTTGTATTTTACACAGCTGTCGTATATACTCACTCATGGCTTTTACATTTTCACCTGGACATACTGTAGCATAATGTGGATTTGTTTACAAACCAGCTAAGATGATTACCAAAAAGCCATGTCAACTGACCAGCTATTATTACTGGTGTAAAGTATTTTTTTTATTTTCAGAGTCTAGAGAGTAAGTTGCATTGCTGATTCTCCGTAGATTTGTAGGCCATGTCTGGGAAGGCACGCCATTCTCCCTACTACAAGTTAATGTTGTCAAAATGACTTCAAAGCTGTTATATTAAAGTCAAACATTTACATAGGATGCCTTTCACAGATAGTTTGGAGCCAACAAAAAAATAGGTCATAATAAGAAAAAAAGAGCGTGACCGACTTCCTTGGAAGGGAACTACTGCTCAGGAAGTGTGGCGGTGCCAAGTGGCCAGATGAATAACTAAACACACACATTCATTACTAGATTTATTAATCATTTCTCATGGCATTTCTCACTTCTCCCCTCAACCCACCGTGATGACATTCTAAATTGACCTTTGGATTACGGACGTGTCCCTGTGAGATCCTCCTCTTGAGCTTGGCGAGGGGAAACGCTAAACGCCTCACTGCTGGAGGGGTCAGAGCCTGGCACCAGGGGTCACCATGGAAACTGGCACCGTTAATCCAGGGCAAGCTGCCGAGCTGTTTCCTGCTCCCCATCTTAGACCTGCTGACGGCGCAGAATGTGTGTGTGTGTGTGTGTGTGTGTGTGAGAGAGAGAGTGCATGTTTGTGTGTGTGTGTGTGTGTGTGTGTGTGTGTGTGTGTGTGCCCACATATGTTTGACTCACTATTTCGCAATACAGGTGTCTCTACAATTGGGTCTCAAGGTGTTCTGTGTGTGTGTGTGTGTGTGTGTGTGTGTAAAACTGTGTGGTAGAGGAAGTCCTGGTGTGTGTGTTGCTGCTGGGTGCCAGGGTAAGCAGGAGTCAATCTCCTAGGTCAACACACACACCACCTGAGCAAACACTTTCAGTGCCCACCTATACAACCAATAACACACACACACACACACACAGTAACTCTCTCTCTCTTTCTTTCAGACACACACACCGTTTTGTGAGTGTCCTGTGTACTGGCTCTCTCCGTGTCTCCCTGTCACTCACTCACTCACTCACGCCGTGTTTACAAACACGCCACTTCTGACAGACGCTCCTCCGTATTGCCACTGAGGCGTAACGTGTCTCTGAGGGCCCTTAGAGAGGATGTGACAGGCTCTCCAAAACAAGATGCTACCTCACCCCCGAACTCGGCTACCATTCTGTCATCGGCCATCACGCGACCTGTGGCTCCTGACAGCTCGGGACAGGATAATGATTCTGACAGAGCGCATGCTGACTAACACAAAAATGGAAGCAAACGGTGACTAGTCGCATGCTGTCATGACCTCACTTCGAAATTAGCATTTTCAAGTCAACTCTGTTTAAATTGAGGTGCAATTGCAAAAGTCACTCCTGGAACGTGACTGGTTTGCCGTTCGCTCTTTAAAAAGCTACAGGACGTGCCTGCGCACGCTGTGCTTGTTTACATTCGTATCGTATGTTTCCAATAAGAGCGTAAGACGAGATCTGTCATCTTAATTTCAAGTTGGTTATTTTCGTTGGTAATGAGAGCTCATTAACAGTGACAGTCCCAGCGCAGTTCGGATATCTCCCTCTCCTCAATGGGACAGCAGGCCACTTCAGGAATGCCTCCCCTCACAATGAGTAGCAGGCCTGGATGGGCATCTCTGTGCAGGGCTCCTGATTGGTTGGGACAGCTGGATTGTGTTGGATTTCAGAGACTAGAGGACACTCTAGAGACATTGCTTCATCTCAGGGGGCTTCTATTCTCTGGATGGCTATCAGAAATTCCCATCAGTCACTGCGGCATGGCTTGAAGCGTTTGAGTGCAAAACAGGGAGAAACAGGCAGCTACAGACAAGAAGCAGTTCTGTGCTCAAATTCTGTAGCAGAGTTTGGTGCCATCTCCAGATAGATCTCCATAAACAACGAAGACATCAAAAGGCATGTTGGGTACAACAAATCCTGAGAACACGTGAAATGTCATTATATACACATTTGTACGCTGTGTCGTCTGTGTTCTGCTACAGTATGTGTGTGAGTGTGAGTGTGTGTGTGTGTGTGTGTGTGTGTGTTTGAAGGGGCCTCCGACTCTCCCAGCTGTCATATCTTCCTGGATATTATTGCATTGTCATCAGGTCCAAATATTGGCTTTGATCTCTCAGTAACCTTTCACTGCTCACTGAGAGAAAACAGCGGGATCAAACGCATAGAGAGAGAGAGAGAGAGAGAGAGAGAGAGAGAGAGAGAGAGAGAGAGAGAGAGAGGAGGATCATGGGCAGGAGAGGAAGGAGTGACACACTCACCTGCATAGCTACGTGAGTATGTGACTGTGTGTGTGTGTGTGTGTGTGTGTGTGTGTGTGTGTGTGTGTGTGTGTGTGTGTGAGTGTGTGTGTGTGTGTGTGTGTGAGTACCGCTCAATGTAAAGGATCTAAATTCAGGTGCATC
>NC_085015.1:26160049-26162549 GCF_963854185.1 Sardina pilchardus
TAGCCTATGTGTGGTGCTACTAAGTGCATGACAAGGCTATTAGTGTTTCACGCAATGCTTCAGTAATTTAGGCTACATACTTGGAAAAGGCAGTTAGATAGTCTTAGATAGAAAATCCTTTTAGTTCCTTATAGTTCAAGCCTATACAGGGTAGACACTGATTCATCCTACACGGGGACTGGGGAACACAGTGTGGGCAGGTGACTTGCCAAGCCTATGGAACTTTGAATAATATGCGAACAAAGGTTTTTTCAGAATGGTACCGTGATACCGTTATATACCGCTATACCGTTATTAACCGATTATCTAAAATTGAAAATAATGTTTTCACTCCGGAACAAGTGAAATTGGTTTGGTTCCCGTTTTCAGTAACATTCATCCAAAAATTGTTTTTCATTTTCGTTCTTTGAACCACTTCTAATCCCTGATTGTCACGTCCAAATCCGTTACTCTTCTGTGAATGGCGTCAAATGTAAATACAAGTAGAAGTAATAGAAGAAGTAATAGCCCATAAATATCTCAATGCAGCCCATATATATTATAGTTTGATCAGTAGAGGCGTGCGTTATCATGTGTTTTGCTGGGTCCAGCACTGGTACTACTGTACTTCAGGGCTACTGGTGTTTTCTTTTGTTACAGCAATGCATTCTGGAGCTTGTATGCCTTCAGGTGGTGCTGCTGTTGCTTAAGTCTGTGTGAGAATAACTACTGATGACTTCATGTTGAATGGGGGAGAAAAGCGTGCTATCTGACCACACAAAAGACCTCCATTCAGTCTCCGAGAGGTTTAGAAACTTCCAGAAACTTCAAGATTCCAGTTTCCATGGTGTGATGAGGAGGTGGAGGGGAGGGGAGGCCGGGGGGGGGGGGGAGGGGTAGACAGTGGTGCTATGGGAAAACGGTTTGGACAAACTTAATTAGCGTCGGAAAGACTGCATTTACAAAAGGCTTTCAGACAGATAGACAGGTCCTTTAGTGCGGCCCGCAAAAGAGATACTCACTCAGACGCCAGCGATGCAGAGAGAAAGAGAGGGAGAGCGAGAGAGCTAAAGGGCCGGGAGAGATGAAATGAAAGTGAGAGAAGTGGAGTGAGTGACCAGAGGAGGACAAAAAACCACGAGGAGAGGAGTAGGAGGAGAGAGGGAGAGAGAGAAAGAGGCAGCGGAAGAGAGTGGTCGACCATATGATGGATGGTAATGGACGCATAAAGAGACAATGAGGGAGGGTAGAAATGTGTGTCCCTGTGTGTGTGTGTGTGTGTGTGTGTGTGTGTGTGTGTGTGTGTGTGTGTGTGTGTGTGTGTGAGTATGTGGGTATCTGGCTTCATGAGTGGGCACCATGGTACCATGGTTTGATGGCAACATTTTACCAGTGTTAATTTCATTGACCATCACACAGACACACACATACACACACACGCACACACTCACACACACTCAAGCATGCATTCAAACACAGACACTCACATCCACAGACAAACAGGCACACACACACACACACACACACACACACATACACACACACACACACACACACACACACACACACACACACACACACACACACACACACACACACACACACACACACTGATCACCATTCCTTCCTCCTACTCGGGCTCTCCAGCATGAAATCGATTTTTTGACGCTCGTTTTGTTTCGCTGGGAAAAGAGACCGATGTTTTGCCAGGGTAAGAAAAGACCCTGCCAACACACACACACACGCATACACACTCACACGCACACACTCACACACTCTCTCACACACACACACACACACACACACACACACACACACACACACACACACACACACACACACACACACACACACACACACACATACTCACAATGAAACACACTAAATGGGTACACATACACTGACAAAAACATACACTCACACACACATGCCCTACCATTTTCACATGGGACATAGAGATTTGCACATCCATATATGTACATTCTCCTTTCAAACTCTCTCACAGACAGCCTCGTACACACAGACACACACACACACACACACACATAGCCATTTCATTACCCCTATGATTCAATTAGCTGGAGTCATTGTGAGGTCAAGGTTCATTTCTTCTCCCATTTTTCTCACAACTAACTAACACAACCCCACGCGTTAACACAACACCTCAGTCTTTTCTGCAACAACTCCCCTCAACATTTGTGTGTATGTGAGTGTGGTGTGTATGAGTGTGTGTGTGTGTGTGTGTGTGTGTGTGTGTGTGTGTGTGTGTGTGTGTGTGTGTGTGTGTGTGTGTGTGTGTGTGTTTGTTGAGAGATTGGGAGGAGGGGGTTGGGGGGGGGGGGCTGCATTTAGAGTACTGTGACTGTGAAGTCTGCTTCACCTCCTATCAGAACCAACCCAGTAGCACCTCTCCCTCTACCCTCTGTTCTTCTTCTGTTCTCCGAGCAGAACCAACTCAGTAGCACCTCTCCCTCTCTTCTGTTCTTCTTTTGTTCTCCGAGCAGAACCAACCCAGTAGGAC